>NC_092211.1:29451228-29472490 GCF_043381705.1 Parasteatoda tepidariorum | reverse complement strand
TAATAAAACAAATAAATTCGTGATATAAATCAAAAATCGTCAAATAAATTCGTAATATAAAAATTCGTGAAAAAAAGCGCTTTCGACAAAATACTAAAATAGAGATCTATCGACAAAGACTACTCACTTCTGTCTAGCTTAATAGTATGAAATTGCCGCAGCTGACAGGATGAATTTCGGAAGAGATCACCTTTTATTTCAGTTTCCGTTTTTAAAAGTGCTATATGTTGAGCTTCCTCAGCTAGATTTGGCATGAGACATTTTTAGCGGCAATCATTGGTCGATTTTCTAGCGTTGCCATTCGGGGAGTTGTAATGAGGCTTTTTTTGACGCCGTGTAAGAGAAATATATATATATAGATTAATGATATATTATATAGTTAGCTAAGAAAAGTATTAATCACACATCATTATTTACTGATTAAAAGGATTTAATGACACATCCTTAATAATAAATATATAATCATTAATAATAGTGTGGTAATGCTGCTTTTCAATTATTGCATTTCAATAAAACTATCTTATTTCCTTATAAATAATTTATTGCACTCATAATTTTATTATATGCAAATACTTTCAGTATAGAATATTCATATAATGTAGAAAAACGTATCTACACATTTGAAGAATGGAAGAATAAAACATAAACATTTTGTATGATAAAATTTGAATTAAACTGAAAAGCTGACTGCATGAGTTGCAAAATCACATTTCTACAGATATCCACCGAGCATTTTAGGATTGTTCAATAGTTGTAAGAGTGATCCTTTGCGTTTCTCATTTCTGAATTCTACATTCTATTGTACGGTATTTTAAAGAAAGGTTTCTAGTTCTTTTAAAAGCCTTTTTTTTAAATTCGAAAAGAGTTTCGTAAAAAGAGTTTCATGGAATGGAGATTTAAACGAAAAGAGAGGAATTCGTTTCTTCGCTTTTCAGGTATATAATAGATTCTTTTTTCCTTAAATAAGTTAAAGTTATAAAATATTTCTATTTTGCCTACAGAAATCGTATGTAGTTTAAATCTGATTCCTTTGAGACATGATAATGTTACGAATTATAAGTAGCTTAATTTTCATTTGTTCTAAACTTCAATGCATTTAAAAAATAATGTTATTTAAATAAGATTTCTACATTTTTATAAGAAAATCAATAAATATACAAATATATGCTTTTTGGTTTAAACGAGGTTTGGTTAAACAGAAAACATCTTGCAAACTTTACAAAATGATATAGTAAACAAAATATTTGAAAGAATTTATTACCAGACAAAATATTGCATGACATCACTTTGTGAGTCTCACAATGTTTTGTTTGTCTCAGATCTTTCCCCATGATATTTTGTTTGTTTTAGATTTTGCTCACGACATGTTGTAAATAAGTTAAGACTTTATTAAAAGTTATTTTATTTAACTGATAGAAATCATACACGAAAGTCTTGTTTCTATTGGACGCAATAATGTTACGAGTTATAACTTGGTTAAGTTTCATTTATCCTAACTTATTAATACATTTAAAAAATAATATTTTCATTTATATTAAATTTCTACAGTTGGATAATGAAATAAATAAATATACAGTTATCCCTTTTGTATCGCGTCCATGAAAGTTTTCTAGCAAAACATCAAGTGAACTTTACGAAATAATGCAATAATAAGTTATTATTAAACAAAGTATCGAGACATTATTTTTGTCCAGCACGGAGAAAAGAATTTTGGTAAAATTACAGCATCATTGACATCATCAATGACATTTCTGGTAAAAGAATCCGTAATTCTGGTAAATAAAAACCTAAACATATGGTATGTAAATTATGGTATGTACACTTTTGATGTTCTGATACAGCCAGAAATATGGTGAAATATATCATATTCAGGTAGGTTTGACCATACATTTTTCCCTGTGATAGATGTTTTGTATGCTTTAAATTTTCTCACATGTTTTTTTCTGTATTAGATTGTGGCATAGGCTATATTGCATGAGTTAGATGCTATTTCACTATGCGTTATAAGCTATAGATTAAAAACTAAGCATTTTAGTTAAGGCCTTTCTTCAAAGTTATTCTATTTCTCTGACAGAAAATATACGTGGATAAAATCTGGTTTCGTTAAGAATTTCAACTAAGCTAAATTTATTTTCTGCTGAACCTCTTAATGCATTTAAAAATAATATTATTATTTAGATCAAATTTTTTAAAGTTTGATAACAGAACTATTCCATCTGCTCTGTAAAATATTCCCGAACAAATTGTGGTAAAAAGTAACAGAACTCAGGATGTTGGTACTTTTTACCGTAATATCCATTTTTGGTAATCCTTACCAGATCATGCTACGGAGCAAAAAATCTCATAAATTGTAATTTTTGCATTAAAAATTTCAGTAAAATCACTTAATGAGTCCAATTGAATAAAAAGTACTTTTAAAATTACGGTGTAATGTTTTACGGAAAAAATGTAATTTACGGTAAAAATGGAATTTACTGTAAAAATGGATTTTACGGCAAAATGGATTTTGTTGATGATGCACCGGTACTTTATACCGCAATTTGATTCGGATTTTTTTTGCAGTGTACCTACTGTTATCAATTATCAGCTTTGCAGTTTATCCATGAACTTTTCTACACTGTTCAAAATTTCTCGGAAAAATGGTTAAATAACAATTTATTTAATTGTTATTTCACCATAATCAAACGCAACAGTTAAATAATCATAAATAAGATGGTATTCAAACTGTCAACTGTGAGAAAAACTGTTTATTAACAGCTTTCACCCAATACTGTTAAACAACCAGAATTTCATTAGAAATTTGAATTATATTAGAACCTTAGTTCCTTGAAGATGGGCGGGTGAAGAAGCCGAGATGGCTAATCTGTAAATCTCATGTCCGACAGAACGGGGGTTCAAGTCCTGGAGTTGACAACGCAGTGTTTCCTCTATTCCCTTCAGCACATGAAGAGTTTCCTATGTCCTGTATTCCCATTTTGTGACCCAGGGCTATTAGAATACGCACCATAAAACCTGTAACTATCTCCAATATGCAGTTAAATATCCTTTTTAATGGTTTTTTTTATAAATGGTTTCAAAATCGTAAAGGTAAAAACTGTTCTTTGCTATTGACTTCAGATTAATCGGGTGACAGACTGCTGCCTGTTATTTTACCATAATTTTAAAATGAAAATTCTAACAGTATACGTGCAAATCTTGGGACAAAGATATAAAATTTTTTAGTCATTTGTGTGTCTCTAGATATTACGCCTGCTTTTGATTTCGATATTTTAACTGTTTGATATTTTGAGATTCTGCCTCAAAACACTATTTTGGTAGCTTAAGATTCTGTCCACGATAAGCTGTATGTGGTAGATTACATACTACAACTTTTTAGGCCGAGATAGCCTGGTCGGTAGGGCGCTGGGCTCATGTCCGAGGGTTCGTGGGGTCGAATCCCACCGGCCTAAGAATCCTCGTGTAGTAAATGGTGACTGATGCACGTTAAATCTGTCGAGTCGCAAAGTCTTCCATGTTTCCGTAACAAATCAATACCTCTGGGGGTACTGGATTGGAGATCGATCGTTCTCTGCTTCAGATCAAAAATTACGATTTGTGGATGAATGAATGGATGCATGAATGGGTCCGCTCTATAAACGGGCGTGACGTGTGTGTGATTGAAGACGAATTCTTGGCCATAAATGGCGCCACTAAAAAACAAGAAACGCACCCTCTGCCTTAAATTTGCTTGGTTTTACCAAGCAGGCTCGCTAGGGTGTCATGTGACATTAGAAACAACAAAAAGTTTTTGCACTTTATCAGCATGAGATTAAGTTCCGTTATATTTTGAACGGTAATTTAGAAGTCTTTCCTTTTATATTTTATTTGATGATGAATTTCGTTTCTTGCTGCAACAAAGTGCTGTTAGAAAAATTCAGTTGGAAAAAAACGATAAGTATTTTATCACAGAATTTAAAGGAAGCAATGTTGATAGTTTTACGGAATATTCGTAGAACTCCCTTATTTGTAATTACACTAATACCCGATTCCTCAAATACAAGAAAATTAATTATGATTTTAGCGTAAGTTGTTTGCTTCCTTCTATAATCATGATCTATTAAATAAATATTTCAAGATGAGATTCAATTATTTGATCCCTTAAATGAATGACGAGTGTGCCCTAATGCATTCGAAAAATACAGTTTCTTTCAGTAAATTTTTAAATTTAAATATAAAAATTAATGGATGCATTTGCACCCTTTCATTACTGTTTTCCAACTTTTTTAATAGAGAAAATTTTTCTTTCGGCAGCATTTTTTTTTACTATTTATAATATTACAAATAAGAGTTTTTCAAAATTTTGAGTAACTTTTTGCAGTTAGGACCTGGGACAGTGATGTCCCGTCAGAAACTTTTTGAGGGGAGCATATGTTGTCACATTAGAATCTAACAGATAATAAAATTATAATTTTTCAAAATAATGATTTAAGACAACGCAAAAGGACATAAATAATACTTGAATTATGACACCTAATTTTTCTTAGCTCTAGTTTAGTTATTTTCTTCATGAAATTATGAATAAATCTTTATAAAAATATGATTTTTTCAAAGCTATGAGGTTATGACAGTTTTACAAGTACTGCGACCTATCAAAATAGAGGGAAGGAAGTTAAAAAAAACTGTAATGCACAATTCTAATCTTAAAAGGGAATTTATTTAGCCCAACTTAGCCTACTTGGAATGTCTGGCGGGACGTATATGTCCTCGTCCTTAAAGGTTTGAAACAGTTAAAAGTATACAATAGTATAATATGAAAGAAGAATAGGAAGATAAGTATAGAATAAATATATTGTCAGATAACGTATTTTGTAAACGAAATCAATGAAATAATTAAGGTGGAAATTAGTTACTTAATCCTTTAAAAGAGTAAAATATTTAAATATTGATAATAAATTTTAAAATTAAAATTCTTATTACATTTAACTTTCGGAGAGAATGGAATATGAAAATACTAAAATATTAAAATATTACATTTTATTTAATGTTTTCTAGGTAAATGAATAAATTTGAATTAAAAGTACTAGTTTATCTGCTTAGAAAATCTTAATTTCTTTTCCAACTCCTTTACCAGACGTATATAATTAAAATTAGATACAATTACATTTCGTCCCTTATTATAATATTATTCTATGGGTGACAAAGCTCTCTTAAAATTGGAACCAGACACTCAGAACTTTAGTAAACATTTATCAGTAAACTATTTCCAAATCTGCTCAAAAAGAATTATAGGTTTGAAGTATAATTGAATCTTGAATCGATAATAGTAGCATTCTAATTTGCTACAAAAATAAGTAGTATTATCCATAACTCAACGAAATATCTAGTCTAAAGGCTTAATTAGTTAAAATTTGAGTGATAAACCAGCACAAAGGAATGTAGTTAACGTATTTAGTAAAGTAAATGATACTCAATACATTGATTGTTTTTTGTTTTGTTATATCTATATCTTTAAATGAAGAATGATGGATGTCATTATCGATATGAATTGTAATTTATCTCTATATCGTTCAATATGTATCCATAAGTATATCATCCTTATTTCATGAAATAACTATTTGCAGAGATTTACTTACTTTTCAAACTCTTTAGGAGGAAAACATATTGAAATTAATTGTAATAATATCTATTCTATAATTAAAATTTTATTATATTCTAAATATAATTATTATTCAATGTTCATTGAGAATCAGAAAGACATTTAGACATATTTTGTACACTGTTATCCATAACTTTTCAAATGCGAGTAACGACCTTTCAAACGTGATTATGTTTGAGGCATTTTTACAGCTTGAATCAATGATAACAGTTATGTAGGTTGAAGTCAGATAATAGTATTATGTTTTAAATGAGAAAATAATTGGGTTTATACTTTTAGTAGTTTAAATTAGAGAGGTAAATTAATAATAAAGTATGTAGTCAATGTAATCGGTAAAGGAATGTACATTGACTATTTTTTTAAAACATATATCCATGCATTGAATATAATTAAATATATCGTTAAACATGAACTTTAAAAATCTAAATATAATCTTAAAACATATATCTAACTCTATATATCTTATATAGTAATATATACACATCGTAATAATGAACTGAGTCATTAAATATATATCTTTCAATAAAGATTCTTATTTCATTAAAAATGTATTTGGAAAAGGTTTCCTCTTTTCCAATTCCTTTAGGAAAGAGACAGACTAAAATTAGTTGCAATAATATCTATTCTCTAATATAATTTTATTATATCCTGAATATATTCATGGTTCACATAGAATTGGAAACTGACACTGAGCATACACATTACATTTTGCATCCTGAACTATTCAAATGTGAGATATGTTTGAAATTTTTCACAGCTTTTCACCGTAGTTTGATGTCCGATAAATAGAATTATGCTAAAATTGAGAAAATAATTGGTGAAAATATTTAGTAGTTTAAATCAGAGAAATAAATTAGAAATACAGTAAATAGTGAATGTAATTGGTACAGGAATACACAATTAATTAATTATTCTTTAATATTTACTATATATTAATTCTTTATATATTATTATATCTTTGTCTCAAATATAATCATCAAATAATATTATTTAACTTAATTTTTAAAAGTTTAAACATAATCATTAAGCATATATCTAACTCTATATATATATCATTACATACATTCAGCGCAGTAAACAACTATATCATTAATTATATATCTTTCATTCTGATTTCATCAAAAATATATTTGGAGAAGCTTTCTTTCCTTTTCCAATTTATTCAAGAAGGAGATAGATTCGAATCAGTTGCATTAATATCTGTTTTCCAAGTGTAATTTTATTATATACTGAATAAATTTACTATTTAATGTTCAATCAGAATTGGAAATAGACATTTAGAATACACAATATATTTTGTATACTGTTATCAATAACTTTTCAAATATGAGTTTTGTTTGAAGCTTTTTTGCAGCTTGAAACAATAATAGAAGTTGTGTAGTTTGAAGACAGATAAACAATATTATGCTTTAAATGAAAAAATTTATTCCATTTCTCATGGTGTACAATTTAATTAAAATTTAAACAACATGAAGTTTTTCTTCTTAATTTTTAACTTTAAATATCCCAGATTTGCAAATTTTTTAGATATATGATACATTAAACTCACTGTTTACAGTAATAATTTCTGTTTGACTACGTTGAGGTCACAAACAAATTTGAATGTATAAAGATAGTATTGCAGATTCACTTCGTAAGTTTTACAACCAGACCGAATACATTGATAATACAGGAAAAAAAGAATTCCGTTAAACCTTTACAAATATTTGATCTTGCCTAATTCGAGAGTAGGAATTTCAAACCTGAAATTAGTTTTGCTCCTAAAGCTGCAGATTTTTTTAAATGAAATTATCACGTAAATGTTTTGACACACTTCTAGGGGGAGTTAAGTTCCATCAATAGGATTGAAATTGCATAGAAACTCCTGTGTCGTCACATTCGACTAGGGAAGATTCCCCATTATTATCTCTTCAGAAGCACACAAAGAAATAGTTTATAATAGTTAAGGGCCTCTAGCGTCGTATGCTGACATTACCGGTCATGGGCTCCTATGTAAATTTAATCCTGATGATGTGCCCTAACTCCCCTAGTATATATATATANATATATATATAAATATGTATTTTAAATAAATAATTCTTATTTGTAACATAGAGACACCTAAATTAGTTACTATAATATCTATTCGCTAATTATAATTTTAATCTGTGGTGAATAAAGCTCATTAAGCAATGCTCAGTTTTAATTGGAAATAAACACTCAGAACTTATTGCTTATTTTATAAACTGTCATCCTAAACTTATCAAATGTGCATTAGGTTTAATGTTTTATTACAGTTTGAAACGATAGTAGTAGTTGCATAATTTCATGTAAGATGAGTATAGCATTTAGTCCAGAGAGACCGGCAATTTAAATTAGAGAGGCAAATTAGTGATAATTCAACGTACTGAATAAAGAGGATAACAAACTTAACAACTTACCTAAATGGATTTATTATTCCATGTTTTCTTCTGTTGTTATACGCACGATTTTTCAAAATTGACGTGATATTTTTAGAAGTAATTATTTTTGTACTGACATACTTGGAAAATCATTACTAATTCTTGGAATATTTGTCTAGTTAAGTTGGAGCTTAAAGTTCAAGTTCAATCGTAACAGAAATTGAAGCTGTTGTTAGCTGACGTTCAATTGAAACTTCAGTCGATAATGGCAATTGCGTAATTCGCTGAATGATTAAAAAAAACAATTGTGTGTCTGAACATCAAAAAAAGGTGGCATCTACTTTTCTCCAAAATGGTGTTCTTCTACACTAAAACCTAAAAATAGTTCCTGGTGCCGGATAGTGGTGTAAAAAAACCTTAACTTTTGTTTTGCACAACTTGTTGTATTGCAGCCGCCATCAACACCATGTTTGTAATTGTGTTTTTTTTCCAACGGCAGGTAATGAACTTCCGTTCTTCCCTCGAAAGATGGCAGAAGTATTGCTCATTTAACGTTACCCAGTGGGCACCTGTGAACCTAAGTCTCGGACACGAGCAACATTACCCACGCCACACTGCCACAGATACCCGTTCATAGGATGGGCCACATTCACACATCACACAACAGTGAACAACATACATAGAGAGAAATATCCATGCCCTGAGCGGGGTTCAAACCCGCAGCCACTGGCTTCACAGTTAGACATGCTGACAGCTCCCCCACTTTACCAGCTGTTTGTAATTGGGTAATATAAAAATTTATAATTACACTAAGATATGATACTCATAATAATCAGAGAAGTTATTTTTACGAGACATTATAAAGTGAAAATCAGTAATTTAGGTTACATAAACTAATTTTTAAAATAAAATTAGTTTGTGAATCGAACATACTGGTATCATAGAGAGAATATAAAGACGAATTCCGAACTAGACATAACATATCAGCAGCGGAGAGTAATTATGCATTATAAAATTACTCAATACAGTTTACAAAGAGTTGAAAATATAAATATATTTGTTACACAACCAAAAACATACATACATATTTTAGAAGCTATCCTTATTTTTTAATTTTTTTTTCTAACCGTCATTGACCAACCGACCCAATTTTATGGGTTTACGACTACTAATAACAAGCTTTAGCCCGTCCTGCCCCCGTAAGGGGGCATCCGGGGGAACATTACGACTAATGTTCAACTCAGTAGCCTTGTAATTTTGAACCCAATCCAGAAGACAAGGGAACCAGGAAGATCCAGGAGGATCAAGTATTGGGAGAAATTTGCCTTCGTGGAGGACTGTTTGATGGAGCTAACCCGCATTTGTGTTACATGGAGAGGAAGACCACGAGAACCTCCCATGGTTAGCCAGATAGAAAGGGACTCTAACCCATGATCCATCTACCACTGAGGATATTTCACGTCAGCACTATGGCCAGTGCAAACCGGATGCAGAATTCGTATCGACTGGGATTCGAACCCAGTTCTCCTCATTGGAAGGTGAACGCTCTATCCCCTGAGCCATCGCGGCTCACTATCTTTAGTTTCTATAGATTGAAAGACATTAAAGACGACCACAAGCAATCACTAGATCTTATCGATTGTAAATAATTAAAGACGATATCAAAACGGGCCAAGAATGGAGTTTTTGGAAATTGAAAATATTTTGTTTATGGTGTAAAGGTGCGTGTTCTTCGAGAAAACTTTTTGTATTTTCAATGCTTAGAGCTTTTGTACACCCTTTAAATTGCACATGAAAGCTCTATTTGGTGAAAACGTAAAAAAAATGTTCATACTAACAAAATTTAGGATTGTTTAATATAAAATTTGGATATATATTATACCACAGTTTTTACAGTATAGTGTATTGCATAGATTAAGAAAAAGTCTAAAGGTATTCTCACTTCTAGTTAGAAAAGTAAATAAGTTAACTAAGTGATTATTGAATGTAGTGGATCAGGGAAATATAATAATTTGACCAATTAAAAGAAAAAGTAATTTATTAAAAGAAAAATTTTTTTATTAAAGATTTTTATCCTTTCTGTGCTCAAAATTTTACAATGAGAAAGAAAGTTGATACAAATTTCTAAATGTCTTATTAATAGGATTAATTAGTTTTCTGATATACTTTAACTATTCGCTGAAAATATTTTCGAATGTTGCTAGTTAAGGTAAAATTAACACTTAAAATGACAATAGCAATTTGCGTATAATATGCCGCAAGATACGAAGTAAAACGATTAATTTTAGAAAAAATTCTAGAAATATATTAGTAACTAAATTATTAGTCGATGTATGGGGAAAAGAAAATAATAATCTGACACATATGATAAAAAAAGTTATTACATATTTTTCTTTGCTACTTTATGCCGAAATTTGTAATTAGATAAGAAGTTTAAAAAATACTTGAATGTTTTAATCGGAATTAATTATTAGTTTTTTTATATACACTAAAAATATTGGCTGAAATGCCGAATTGTGATCTAGTTTAGGTTAAATTGTAGCTTGAATCTACAATAGCATTTTCTTAATTGATTCCACGATAAGTAGTATAATGTATAATTTTTAAGAAAATAATTCCTATAAAGGAAATATACCAAAGGATGATTGGGAAGACTTTTTGCTACGTAGGTTGGGGCAATCAAGAACAAATAAAGTACAGAAATAGACATACTATAGTTTTGGTTCTTTAAGCAAATAACAAAAAATATAGAAATGAGAAGAAGTCTCCCGAATGCGTAACAGTTTAGCACGAGAAGACTATACCATAAAATTAACTTACACGGGTATTTACGCACTTAGATTTAGCAGAGTATCATACGTACTAAAACTTAGAGCATGCGCAAAAGAAGTAAAGTGGAAGCCAGAAAATACGTTACCTGAACCGTTTGTAATGGATTGGGCATTCTGCATTTATTCTTTCATTCTATCTCAAAGTGCGATTTAGAGATACAATCAAATAGATTATATAAATGAATTCTCAAAGAAATATCTTAATAAATAGTACTGTTGATAAATAGTGCAAAAATTGAGCTACAGACCAATCATAAAAGAAAAGAAAACTTTTTTCTCATCAACAATCCCAGCAGGGGTCGGGGTTAGAGTTGGGTGAAAACTCGTCTCTAGAAGATGCTCTGTTGCTGCGCTCCGAAATGATGCTTTTTCCTTTATACACTGGGCCCGTACCGAAGGTTTACATTATGTCTATGGAAGCTAGCCTTCTTTTATTCTATTATTTTCAAGAAAAGTATGTACGTATTCTTTGTTTCCTCAGTGTCTAAACACGAAATGACAGTAAGAAAGTCAAGAGATAAACACGAGCAAAGTGGTTTAATCAATAGGGACAGAAAGACAAGCTTGAACAGATAACAAAAAAGTAATTAAAAATAGGCGTGGGGATTTAGGGGGAACACCAGGGTACAGAAAATTATATTAAGACAGATTTCTAGACATTGATAAAGGGTGGGATACTGGAAAGACCGTTAACTAAATTCTTAGAATTTCTTAAAATATGGAATGATTTCCACAAGTCAATCCAGATAGAAAAAACATCACTGTTGAATAATTTTAGCTAAAGAACACTAAAACTCATGATTAAAAAATTCCAACAATGCAGGGTGATGTAATATCGTTTAATATCCAGATTTTGACAGATCTTTCATGTTCCTTAAGCTTAAACTTAACGATACGGTTAATTTGTTCAATATATGCAAGGGAAACCATAGTGGATCGTATGGTTTCCAATGAGGGGAAGCAGGTTCAAATCGCAGGAATGGCTGGTCGATGCGAATTTCACACCCGGCTCTCACCGACGACAGTGCTGACGTAAAATATCCTCAATGATAGATCCCCTTGCCGTCAGACTAACCATGGGAGGAATTCATAGTTTTCCTTTCCGTGTGACGCAAGTGTGAGTTAAATCTCTCAAAGCGTCCTCCACGAAGGCAGTTTGTCCCAATACTTGATCCAAAAATTCTCTTGTCTATTGAATTGGGTTCAAAATTATGAGGCTACGGAGTTCATGATTGATAGTCGTAAATATTGAATTAAGGTTTGATATCAAACCATAACAGGTAATATTGATAATAATACCTGTTATGGTTTGATTTTTACTTGAATTTTATCTTAAATTGTTTTTTTCTTTCATTTTTCTTTTAATTTTATGCTTCTGTCCGCTATGTGATTTCTCATTTTGAACTTTTAATCACTAATGTTCCTAGAGTATCTCGTTTTAGTCTTCAGAAGAGACTGCTGGTCTTTTGTGCCATGCGTCATAAATTATTCACCTGACTTTCAATGTACATACTCACTGTTGTGTTTGTACATTTTTACGTTCTTTTTTATTATACATTTACTGTGTTAAAGCTTTTCCTAGAGCTTGATACCTTAAGTATTGTTCTGTCAGCTGTGATTGTATTCTGAGTTACAAACATCTTATTTTTAACCATGTGTAATTGTTTCTTTTTATGAACTTTGTACCCATACTGAAGATGCGACATCAATATCTCTTCTGTTTGATATTGTTTATTTTCATTGTAATGTTTGTTTGTATTTAGTTCATTTCTAAGTAACGCTGTTTTTTGGATTTCATATTTAATATTCTACCTATTTGTTAAAACTCTAGTTTGAAAATTTTGAATAAGTTTGCTTATGTGATTGCCGGGTGCCCCCCTGCGGGGGCGGGACGGGGTTAAGCTAGTTATTGGTAGTCGTAAACTCAAAATCGGGTCAGCCGTTCAACAACGGTTATAAAATAAACGCAAGTTCACACAGACAACGAAATTCGATAAATAACCTAGAATAAGAATTGATGTCTTTAAGTTTTGAGAAATTTAGTTTGTTTGTAGGGGAGAAAATGACTGTTTTCGAATAATACAGTTCTTAAAGTTTGAAATAGAGAGTTTTCAAGATTACGTAATTACTTTTCTATGAATGGAATCAATAATATTAGAAGGAAATCCGCAATTAACTTCTACGGCATTAAGGTAGAGGATCTCTTCAACGAGAAAATAACTATTAGAACAAACTTTAAAGGCAAGTGTGCGTGAGACAGCTATCTTTTGCTTAGGGGGATGGGAGGAAAGATAATGAAGAGGGAGTGAAACCCCAAATGGTTTCTGATAAACAGTAGGTAGTGAGAAATGCATCGTTATTACGATCTCAATTGTAAAGGCAGTAGCAGTTAAATCTGAACAATGTGATGTAGTATACAATAATAATATCAATCAATAAATGATAGTGATATTATGGCAAAGGGTAGTTATATAATGTCCTAACGTTGATCTAATTTTAATAAGAGCGTATAGTTCATTTTTTTCACAAAAATACTTTAAAAAAAAACACCAAATAATGAAATAAAGATACTCTTTTATTCAAACAAATGGATAGATTTCTGTCAAAAGATCTATATAAAATGACAAATAGTATTAATAATTTTTTCATCAATTTTATCTGGATGTACAAGAGGATGAAAAAAAAAACAGTAACTGTTTTAAGATAAAAATAGTAGAAAAAATATGTCCTGACTTGTCAAGATAAATTGATCAGAAAAGAAATGATTTTTCTTAGGATGAGCATTTTGCGTGTAGTAAACGAAATTTGCTTCTTTTTTTGATTTTGATTTTTCTCTTTTTCGAAAACTGTTTTTTCTCTGTTGTCAATCGTTTAATTTGTTTTAGTACTCAAACTGCAAGGCTTAAAATAAAATTTTAAAAATTATATGATGATGATTTGAAGTTTTTAAAAAATTTAATTTGAAGAATAAGATTTTTATTTCTATTAATGAATTAAGCTAAGTAATCTGAATGTAATTAGTTTTTTGTAATAATGTATTATAATAGCTAAAGCTAAATACATCAATGCAATAGCGTTAGAAACACTGAAAAAAAATCGATATGAAAATAAAACAAATCAAGCAAAATACCTAAAAATACAAGAAAATGCAAAATGAAATAAAAAATTTAAGAAAAATACGAAATAAAATAAAACTTTTAAGGAAAATACAAAATAAAACACAAAAAGTAATATATAAAGCAAGTAGCTAGATCACACATTTACTTCCTGGCATCTTGAGAAAATGATTTAAAAATATTTTCGTAACTAGTTTTAAGATTAAATAATAATAAAAGAAAAGGTAAGGAGAGAATAATGGTATATATTTTTAAGGCGTGTTTTTACTGAAATACAGAATCGCATTTGATTTGCCTGTTACCTTAAATTAGCTCGAAACTGGATTTTTAAATCGTAATTATATATTATACTCTCTAATTCAATAATTATAATTAATAAAAGGTCAATTTTCAGTTTTAATGATCTTAAGTGAAAAATTCCCGTATATTAACTGATGACTGATACACGTTAAATCTGTCGGGGTCACAAAATTCTCAAAATCCTCATAACAAATAAATACCTCAGGAGTTACCAAATTGGAGATTGATCGTTTTCTAGTTCAGTTCAATATTAAGATCTATGGATGAATGAATGGAGTATGATTGGGTCCTCCCTGTAAAACGGATTGTGACGTGTGTCTGTGGCTGAAGTCGTATTCTTGGTCATAGATGGCGCCACTGAACGATCATGAAACGCACCCTATGCCTTAAAAAATCGCACGATTTTAAGCAGGCTTGCTGGTATTGGTCTTTGGCATAAGTAACAACAACAAATTCATTTCTTCTTAGAGTTAATGATTTTACTTCTAGGTCACCTCTGCTATTTAGCACTTTGTTAAAATTTTCAAATGAAAATAGGGTAAAAAGTTCCAGCACCCTGGGCGCATCAACCGTAAAATTAATTTTACCGCAAAATCCATTTTTGCAGTAAAATTTTATACCATATATTTTACAGTAATAATTATTTAACAACAGTGATTTAATATTAAATATTACTCTAAAAATTACGGTATATCATATTTTTGTTCCGTAAAATTTTGCGGTAAAAAATGGGTTTCGGTATTTTTTACCGTAATTTGATCCGAAATTTTTAATAGTGTAGTTAAAAAATATGAAGTGTGCCACTTAAGCCCCCGAAGTTTGAATAGTTAAAAATATATCTTTTATTTATAGAACATATACATTTATTATTTTTGAGAAAATAATCTAAAAAGCCTATGCTTAGTATGGTAGTTGAGGTTAGACGGTTTGAGGTAGCATTTAGTAGAACTCTTTAAAAAAAATTAAAAAGAAAATTTAATAATAAATGTAATTTTTTCAAAATATAATGATGGAAAAATTTACTTATCAAAAATATTTTTGTGCCTATATATTGAAAGTAAACTGCTGAAAGTTTTTAAAATGCCTAATTTTAATTTAAAAGCATATAAGATGTAATTCAAAAATAGGAAAGAAGACTGTAGCAGCATTTTTCTTTGCTGTTATATGGTTAATAATTGTTTCAACAAATATTATAAGTAAAATTCATGCCGAAGTATGTTTTACGATAATCATAAGCATGAAAATACATTACGTTTCATAAATCATGTTTTATCCCTTTTGAATGTCACATTTTCTGAAAAATCGCTCAAATTTGCAATTACAGTGCTCACATTATAAGAAATTTTAAATCAAATCACAATATAAAGTACCGCACTTTGGGTGCATCACCCGTAAAATATTTATTTTACCATAATTTTCATAGTAATATTTATTTAATTAGAGTGATTTAGTGTTTCTTCGGTAATCATTACTGTATAATTACGGTACATCAGATTTTTATCTGTGTAACATGTTCCGGTATAAAATGGATTTTACTGTAAAAAAGTATCAATACCCTGAGTACAGTACAGTAATTTTTGCTTTTTTACCGTAATTTGATCCGGAAAAATCTTACATTGCAGACATTCGTGATTTAAAGCATATTTTGATTAAAATGTTTACCTATACTGTAAAATTTTACTCCTTAACCTTATTAATCGACTTAAATATCAGATTTAAGCAAAAAATGCTTAAATATTATATAATACTTGGAGGTATGTTCGTGTCCAACCTATGAGAAATATGAATGTTCATAAGAGTTCTTTAGTTTGCTTCAGTGTTCTCCAAATTATATTTCTAATGCCTACAAAGCGTTTTTCATGTTAAGTTGCTCCCAGCGCGATAAATTGAGAGACAAGACTGTTTCTAAATCCTCTTAATAACGTACGCATGTTTTGATTGTTAGAAAACTTAACCTTTCGCTTACGACTGGTTAAGCATGTGGACAACATGCAATGGTAAAAATGGTGCACTTAAGCAAAAGGTTAATTCTAATCAAGACATATCTTCCCAGTTATCGGATGCTCAACAACATTTCACATTAATTGAAATCATGCGTCACTAGTAGACATAAAATCACAATGTCCACACGATGAAAATTTCTGCATCAAATTACGATACAAAGTACCGGAATTTTGGTTACGTCATTCGTAAAATTCATTTCAACGACGAATCCATTTTTACCGTAAAATATTATACCGTGATTTTTACAGAATTATTTATTTAATTAGAGTGATTCAATGATTTTACGATAATTATTACTGTAAAAATTACGGTATATTAGATTTTTGTTCCGTTACATGTTTCGGTAGAAATGAATTTTACTGTGAAAAGTACCGGTAACCTGAGTACTGGTACTTTTTACCGTAACTTGTTCTGGAGTTTTTTGCAGTGCAGAAGCTTATTTCGTTTAAAATCTTTGCCTATACTATAAGATTTTATTCTTAAATTATTATTAATCAGCTTAAACACCAGACTTAAAAAAAACGGTTTAAATATTATATAACACTTAGTGGAATTTTCTTGTCTAACTCATGAGAAAAAATAAAATCTTTTAAGTGTTCTTTAAGTTGCTTAAATTTTTTCAAACTATATTTCTAATGCCAAGAGATATTTACTCTAAAGCTTCTTCACGTTAAGCTGCTTCCCACGCTATAAATTGCCCAATGAGACTACCTTTAATTCTGATTAATAACATACACATGTTTTGATTGTTAGAAAATTAAATTCTAATCAAAACATATCTTCCCACGTATCAGATGCTCAACAGCATTTCATATTAAATGAAATCATGTTTCACTAGTAGATAATAAACACGAAAATAATTATAATCTTAAAATTGGGATATTCCACTGCGTTTCCATATCTCTAAGATATGCAGATTTCCCAAGCGATGTGTGATATTTCGGCGAGTTCTGAAGTTCATATCATCTTCATCCCGTTGTTATGGAAACGAAGCATTCCTACCAAGGATGAAAATGAAAATAAGTTTCTTGGATGAAGGATATCCTTGGAGAATGTAAACCTAATTTAGAGCTTCTTCCGCTTTCTTTTTGTTTCAAAGAATTGTTGAAATATTTCGATCGTTGGCTTCTTTTTGATATTCTCTAAAACAAATCTCTTAGAAATACAAATTGTAAAGTGGGTGATTTATTTGGATAGCGAGATTGGATCAAAGAAATGCGAGAATTTATTCATTACCTTTTTATTTGGTGTAAAACTTCAAGAAATTAAAATGGAAAGAGTTTAAAATTAAAATGCGTAGTTGCTTTGATAATTTTAGCTAGTTATTACTTAATATTTCATCCTCGTGATTACTATAAATGTTTTTTCTTAATACTATCAGATATTTAGTGTAAGCTGAATTTGATGTTTTCTTAATGTTGTTAGAATTTTCTTTCTAAAATTGTGGAAAAATTACCGGCACCAGTCTGTCAATCCAATTAACAAGTCTGTTAATCCAATTAAATTTACGGTAAAGAACATTTTTTACCTTTACGGTTGAGAAACCATTTACTGCTACTATGGTCATAAGACCATGAACACAAAACAATACAGCGTTTTCTTCATTTACAATTAGCATGGATTCAAAAACGTAAAAACGAAATTTAACTAAACTTTGGTGCTAGGTGATGGGCATTGGAGTTCGGTTGTGGTAGAGTTGCGTTATATCAAATGAACCATCGAATGTGGTTTAATTAGTTTATCTGGTTGTTTCACCTATCGGAAAAGATAGGAAACATTAGACTTTTTTGTGTTAAGCAGCTTTATGGTGCTGCTCTTTTTGCGTGAATGAAAGCATCGTACTCTAATTATCCAGGATCACATATCAGGGAGTACAGTCCGCAAAAAAAAAGATATCACCCTGAATAACTTTCGTTCTAATGATCGGATTTTCAGGAACTAAGTGACAATCTTAATGGTTCCTGGGGGTGACCTCAAATATGCTAATTAATTAGTGCTAACTATTAATTAAGTTACGANCCTGGGACTCGAACCCCTTGTCTGTTGGTCACGAAATTGACGGATTGGCCCTCTCAGATATAGTATGTACCCAGCTGCAAAGCACTAAATGGCTATATTAGGTAGGCTTAGTTGGTGTGATAAAATTCTGGTTGCTTATCCGTATTAGGCGAAAGCAGTTAATAGATGGTTTTTCTCAGTTTGAATGACATGTTATTTAAGGTTATTTGACAGTTTTGTTCGAATACGGTAAAAAAACAATAAATAAATTGTTATATAACTTCTTCCAAGAAATACCCAGCAGTGTATGATGCTATATGTGAACATTGTTTCTATACTTTATTATTGTCGTAACGTTGAGTAACGCCTTCTCGTAACAACTCGTTGTAGGCCACGGGGTCTTGGAACCCGAGGCTCCGCAATTTCGTGTCCAATGCCATTCTGGCAACGAAACAGCTCTTACTTTCTCGAGTTGCTGGTATCTGAAACTGTGTGGACTTTATGCCGCCTTTGAGGATCGAACTCTAGTCCTTTATAATGACAAGTAATTGCCTTTAGCCATAGCGGCTCATAATTATCATACTACTATGTATTAACTTTAAAGGATGCCGGATTAAAATATTTTGGTTGCATCGAACCTGCACCATATTATTGTACAACTTTCTGGCATGTAAAATGCATTCAATACGCAAGGTAATATAAAGGGAAGAGGAAAAATGAACAGAACAGTATGCGAAATATTTATTAGAATTACCTGTTCATTTACAGCGTTCAACACGCTGTAATTGAGCAAATAAATTTCCTCGGGCTTAAGAATCTATGAAAGCATAATTTTGAGACATATATTTTAATAACCTACACTGTTAGAATGTTCATTCTGAAATTATGGTAAAATAACTGGGAGCAGCCTGTCCATCCAATTAACTGTAAAGTTTAAGGTGAAATACATTTTTACCTTTACGGTTTAGAAACCGTTTACAACCAGTATGGTTGAAAAACCATAAAAACAAAACTATTCGTTTTTTTAACCATTTACAACTATCATTGTTTCAGAACCTTAAAAAAAGAAATTTAACTGGAGATTGGAGCTAGGCTTTTTGTTAGGTAATGGGTGTTGAAGTTATGGTTTATCAAAAGAATGTCAACGCTGGGTCTCGAACTCCCGTTTTGTCGGTCATGTTACTGACATAAGCTCTGAATTGGTTCGACTATAATATGCATTCAGCTACCAAGAACTCCGTGAATTCATTTATGTGGGCCTAGTTGGTGCGATAAAATTCTGGTTGATTGACCGTATTAGGTGAAAGCAGTTAATCAGTGGGTTTTCTCACAGTTAGCATCTCGAATACCATCTTATTTACGGTTATTTGACTGTTTTGTTTGAATATAATAAAATAACAATTACGAAAATTGTTATTGAACCAGTTTTTCCTAGAAATTTCTAACAGTGTAGAGTATAGTACATAGTTCTTTAATTTTTTCAATGATATTTTATGCATTTTTCTATGTATAAATATTCTTTTTAAAGGAATTTCAACAAAATACTTTTCAGTACTCTGTTTAAGGGTAACTTGAAACAACTACTGCCTTACAAGTTGTATGCATTATTCATATTTTTTTAAAGATTTTATACTTACTATGCCTTTTAAATTTAAGAGACTGACTAAAGCTCGACGAAAATGTTTTATATTTTTATTTTTATGAAAAATGAGAAAAAAATGTAAATTTATGAGTTCTAGTTAAATGTCCGAAAAGGAAGTATATTTCTTCCAAAGTGATCGTTTACTGAAAATATGTTCTTATAGCCCACTAGTATAAGGAAATAAAATGTGGTTTCAAGTAACTATCTAAAAGAAACTTAAATACAATAATTATTGTTTTTCTATAGATTTATGTAATAACTATCATAGACCGAAACAATAACTGTTGTTGATGAAGGAGAAAATGGGCATCGGGACCAATATAATTTTTGATAAATTTTAAAAGGAAGTAGGTAATGCAGTTAAAACAATTAAATTAAATTTAAGTTTAAGCAATGTAAGAACAATTATTTTTAAATCTGTGCAATTTAGATATAAAAACGTAGAATTTTCGTTTATTTCATTAACAGAATTATTAATAAGACATTTCTTAACAAAATTATTAAAAATGTACATAATGAACAATATGGGAGACGTGGTGACTCAGAGGATAGAACACTCGCCTCCCTATGAGGTGACCCAGATTCAACTTCAGCGCCGCCTGAGGATATATAAAATATCCTCAGTAGTAGACGGATCAAGACTTGTAATTCTCTTGCTATCGGGCTAACCGTGTGACGTTTTCGCTGTTTTCCTGTCGATGTATCGCAAATGCGGATTAGTTTCATCAAAAAGGCTAGTTTCCACAAAGTCCTCCACAAAGGCTAGTTTCTCCCAATGATTTATCAAGAAATTTGTTCGTCTTCTGGAATGAGTTCAAAATTACAAAGCTATGGAGTTGAATATTGATAGTCATAAACTCAGAATTGGTATATATATATATATATATATTCGGGTTTATATTGTAATTTGCATGTAGTCCTCATTTGGAGACTTCAAACTGCTCTTGGAAACTCCCTCAGATGGCAAGCCATTCAAGAGTGTTAGAAAAATGTGTCACATTAGGAAACCGATGTAGACTTTAATTAAGAAATGATAATTTAAGATTTTGTTCATTTATAATGCATGATAGTTTTTAACTAGAACTATTTGCATTGTTTTATATCTTCTTACGCACTATGAATGAAGTTTAAAGATTATTTTGATTAAAATTAGTTTGATAAAATATACCACAAAAGCACAGGTCGTGGTTTGAACAGGAGGACACCGATTTTCGTCTATACAGGACAAGAATTTCTGAAAATAAATTATTACACCACAATCTTGAGATACTAAATGGATTTGTTGCAGATCTAAATATTTTAATATATCTCAATATCTAAATGAAACACTTATGCATTGGAGGGTTAATAATGGA
>NC_092211.1:29363905-29449281 GCF_043381705.1 Parasteatoda tepidariorum | reverse complement strand
TACTTTTATGACTTTTATTATTTTTATGCTAGTGAGAACCAAAACAATATGGAAATGAATGAGGGAAAACTGGATCCTACCACGTGATTTCCCGGCCAATAAAAATGTAGCGTTAAACGTTTAACGCAACCTTGTTGGAAGTCGCATAAGAAGTATAACTTCAAAAAAAAAATCATGTATTATAGTAAATAATGCTATCGGAACAAAATTACTTGTGCACAATGAATTTCAGCAAATTTGAAAAAAAAATACATCGTGTGTTTTCAATAATACAACTAATACTAATTATTCACCAAAAGAAAATATTACTTACGTAATCATTTTACATAAACATAATATTTAGTGAGCAAAATAATACAATATACACTGCTAAAAGCAATTAATGGATATTAAGGTTGTGGGTTGATCTTGCACCTGGTGATTTGTTTGAATGATTGATACATTATCGACAGACGTAGTAGGCTATATGAGATAAGAATGACAT
The DNA here is from genome assembly GCF_043381705.1 of Parasteatoda tepidariorum. Lineage (NCBI taxonomy): Eukaryota > Metazoa > Arthropoda > Arachnida > Araneae > Theridiidae > Parasteatoda > Parasteatoda tepidariorum. Next base: position 29,448,797 of record NC_092211.1, on the reverse strand, counting down.
TTGTTTGGCAGGATAAAAAATGTGTTTTATTGTGCATTTGGTTAAAAAAAAGGGGGAAAAAACACATTTTTGGGCATATGATAATAACAAATTTAAAAAAACTGTTTCCTTAAAAGGAAATCGTTTTTAGTAGGGGGTATAGTTTCTCCGGACGGCCAGCGACGTTGAACAACCTTGAGGTATCAAGTCAATAAAGTTATTAATGAGGGGGTGGGATATTCTGTCCACTCCTCCAGAAGAGTTCGTTCCAGTTCTTGGAGATTTTGTGGGGGTTATAGGCACCAACCGCCTAGCCAGCTTTTCGTCTACCTGGAATGTCCCGAACATGCTGATTGGGTTCATGTCCGGAGAACACGCTGGACAGTCCATTCGTATGATTCCTTCCTCCAAAAGGAAATCATTCACCAAGTTAAAACGATGTGGCTTGCAATTGTCGTCCATTAACAGGAAGTCATCTCCAATTGCTGCTGCGTAAGAGACTACAATGAGTCTCAGGATATCATCCCTATATCGGCAACCTGTTAAAAGCTTAATTTCAAATTATATGGAGATCGGTGTGCTTTCGTGCATGAACGCAGAATTGCTTATAGTGCCACTTCCCCCCCTGGAGGAAAATATGCCTATTATCAGGAAGAACAGAGAAACGGAGAGAAGAATATTGCGCCATTCATGCCTCTTCCAGTTCACATGTTCTGTTGCCCACTCTCTGCCGGCCTGACGGAGCCTTGCTGTTAACATGACACACATCATTGGTCGGCAAGCATACAAACCTCCAGCGTGAAGGCAGTTTCGGTCAGTTGGTGTCGAAATTTTCACATTTTAGTGTCTCCGAGTCGTTTGCAATAAATAATGGTCTTCACTGGGCTTTGCTTCACGTCTACGCCCTTGCCATCATCTTCAGCCTGCATTTCCAGTGCAAAAAACGGTTCCAGATCCTGGAATTTGTGAAACTCCAATGGCTTCTGCTACTTCGGCTTGTGTTTGGCCCCTCTCTAACTAGCCAATAACTCTCCAAGCTTTTGATTCGGTTAAATGACTTCGTTGTGATACCACACACATCGAAACAACGAGCTTACTGAATGTCGATCCTCCTGTTCTGCTTTGTCCAACGTTAAGTTGAATGTCAAATCAAATTCGCTCTGCCTTTTTATGCAAAAAGGAAAAAAAATGCTTACATAGTTATTTCATCCAAGACTTACAATATCGTTTAATTGTTTTGAGCAGTGTATATAAAAAAATGTGCTTCGGGAGTAAATATAACGTAGACACGCGAAACATTTTAAAGTATATTTTTATCATGGAAAAGAGTCTCAAACAAAAAAAAGTTGAAGATAGCCCTATTAGAGATGAAAAATCGGATGAGATTCAAGCAGATCTCTAATTATTTTGATTCAGGTTACAGTTTAAATTTGCAAGTCCTGGATTTTTTGTCAAAGCTTTCTGAAAAATAAAATTACTGAGCATTCCTCTTTTCAAACTGGAATATTTTTTTTTTCTTTTTAATTTTTCAGAGAAAAAGATTCTCATTAATCATGTATGTCTTATTAAATATGATTATTATTAACCCTGTAATAGTAATTATTATTATTATATATTATTATCTCATTAATTACTAATCGTATTATTATTATTATTAACCTTATCGTTATTTATTTCATCATTTGAAAGGCTTGGAGAAAGTAAAATTTTTCATATTCTTTTGAACATTTTTTTAAAAAAAATAAAACTACTATGTTTATGTAAGCAATAAGTTGTTTCTGTGTATTGTGCTGCCATCTAGTGAGAATTCTGTGAAAGTTATGGAGTACTTATCTGGAAATATTAAGTATACTGAGATACAGTTAAAAGTAAAAACGTCATGTTCGAAAAAATTGTGGTACATTACTATGTTGCTTTTGTAATTACAGATGATTCCTATAATTAACCCCGCGAACCTGTTTTACAATTAACACTCCTACTTGTCTATATTTTTTATCTGGGTTTTATTCCATAAGAATAAAAAATATTTTTTAAGGAAAAAAAGTTATAAGCAGTGTTAAATTCAAAATAAATCTTTCAGTTGCTTAGACGTTAAAGCCGTTCGATTTTACGTCGAGGATAAAAAAAAAATGTTTGGGAATTCTTCACCTGTTCTAATCTTTAACAAAATTGAATCCTAAGCTTAGTCTTTAAAAATAAATTTTTCTTACAATGAAATGTAAATGAAAATTAAAATTTGAATTGTGACAATTTTAATGAAATAGTAGGCTTTTATATAAACTATTCAGCGAAAAAATTGCGAAATTTATTCCTATCATCTTATGAAATCAGAAATAAAATATCGTTTACTTTGAAGAAATTGCTTGCTCTTCTTACACAGAAAATAGGAAATAAAAGCGGCACCTATCTTATTCAGATTTAGATTTAAAAATAAACTGCTTCTTGAAAAGTGAGAAATTTTATGTTGAAAAAAAAATTAAATTGGGAACTGAGAAATGACATTGGATAATATTTATTTAGTTTGGATGGATATAAGTTTCGCAACGTTTTAAATTGTTGACGAAATATTTATTAAATATTTCGTTACAAAATATCAAATAACTTTAAACTTTGTAGAATAGAAATCAAAACGGTCTTTGTGGTATTTTTTGTTTTATCTATTTATATGATATATATTTCCAGAAAAATGTCATGTGTTACAATTTGAGTTTGTAATTTAATTTCGATAATTTTATTCAATTTGTTTTGGTATCTTCTTTTTATTTCTCAAAACTATTATTTTACGTCATTTATAAAATTTGTCTAATGCTTTTTTGCAGACTTAGTATTTTAAAATTAAGTTCTTCTTCCTATTATTTGATAAAGATAATTATTTTATTAGATTTTTATTTTAAACTTTGTTGCTAATCAACGTAATGTGTGCAATGTGTATTGTATGTATCAGTAAATTTGGAAATCCTGCATTGTAGACGTTGCCGAAATTTAAACTGTTATCTAAAATTTGTATTGTAAAAATAATATTACGGAAATTTGCATTATTTTTTAATTTCGACGCATTTGCTGAATTTATTTTGCTGTCTCCCTTTTATTCCACATCTTATTTTACGTCATTCATCATTTTTCTGTAATACTTTTTTATTCACTTCATAATTAAATATTAAACAGTTCTATATGAAATTTTAAAATTTTATTAGATTTTAATTCTAGACTTACTAGCTAATTATACCAATATGTGCAATGTTTATTGTATATATATGTAAATTTAAAAATTCGGCATTGCGAAATTAGAACAGCTATTTAACAAGAACAATACAAAAAGTTGGATTCGTATTTAATTTCGGAGCTTTTACTGAATTTGTATCGGTATCTCCTTTTTATTTGCTAAAGTTTTATCTTATTTTACGCCATTCACCAATTTCGCGTAAAACTTGAATTAAACTGTCCTAATATTTCAAAACCAAACATTTTTTCTTCCTTTCAGGTAATAAAGATAGTAATAGTTATTATAATAGTCAGTAGTTAATTAGTTACTTATTACATATTAATTAGCTACTTTAGTAATTTTATTAGATTTTTATTTTAGACTTTTTAGCTTATCAATGCAATGTATACAATACGTATTACATGCATCGGTAAATCTGGAAATTCTGCATTGTATACATTGCCGAAATTTGAAGTGTGCATTGTAACAACAAATTTACAGAAATATGCATTGTTATTTAATTACTATACTTTCGATTGAATTTGCTTTGGTATCTTCTTTTTATTATTTTTTACTTCATTCATCGACATTATGTAATCCTTTAAAAATAAAATCTTTCTTCTTTTCCTTTAATAAAGATAATATACTTTAACTTTTTAATTAATTACGCTTTAATTTTTTAAAGATAATAATTTTATTAGATTTTAAGACATTGATGCAATATATACGATATGTATTGTGCATATCTTTACATTTGGAAATTACATTTGGAATTACATATATATATATANTATATCTTTTAAAGTATAATCAGGCATTAAGTTTTAATTTTTTTAATACCTTTTTCCTCGTCAGATATCTCCAGAATATTTAAAAAGTTTTTATTCGTATTTATTTATTTATTCTTGTTTTTTTTTTACCCTTAAATGAATAGTTTTTTTTTACTTTCTTTTTGTCAGGGTTTTTTAAAATTTATGATTTCTAAGATTGTGATTATGATGATTGTAATTATTATCAGTGTGAAAGTAAAGGGATTATAATATTGTCTACAGTTTTGTAAATAAAAAAATAATTTACTAGGAGTTAAAAATAAACAATTATACATATTCAAAATACTATTCATGATAATGTAATTATTATATTTAATATATTGGACTTTTTTATTAAAATAATTCTACTCTACAATAAGAATCACTAAATTTATTGAATGGAAGATTGAATTTTCTTTCTGAACAGTTTAAGGGACAAAATGCTTGTAATTTTTTAATTCAATTTAAGATCCTTAGTACTAATTATTCTCAAAAGAAATGTTATTCACAAATTTGGCAAGCTATACAGATAAAATATTTTTGCTATTAGTTGTATCCTCTCTACTATATGAAAAATATTTTAGCAAATTTATATAGTATATTGTAATTCATTGATATATGGCTTTGTTATCTGTTCAAGTGGTACATAAAACTTCGTACAATTGGGTAGTATTATGAACATTTTGAAATGTATTGAGATTTCCTTTTTTATTTATTTATTTTTTTAATTTATCAACTTTAAAGGATTTTTCAAGCAATATTTTAGTTTTGATAAGATATGCAATGACAATTTCTAAACATTAATGTATTGAGAAAAAGCAAACATATTCATATGAATTGTTTTTAAATGTGGTTAAGACATATATGTGTATCAAATTTATTTGTTTTTGTGTATTAAATCAAAATTTTATGTTTATTATGCATGCATTCTATATATAGTTAAAATGCTAATAAGTTTCTATATATATTAAATTGTTTATTTTTGTCTGCATTACATTATACAATTTTTCCACGTTTCCATTATAAAGATGATTAAGGCAATATTTAGTTCCCACTTACTGCCCTAATTACACTGTTAAAATCTTCATTCTAAAATTATGATAAAATAACTGACAGCTGTCTGCCCATCCGATTAACCGTAAAGTTTACTGTTAAGAGCATTTTTTCCCTTCTGGTTTTGAAACCATTTACAAAAAGTATGGTTATACAATCATGAATACAAAACTATAAGGCCTTTTTTACCATTTACAACTAGCATTTTTCAAAACAGTAAAAAAAAAATTATTATTTAACTAGACATAGGAGCTCGGCTTTTCGTAAGGTAATGGGAAATGGAGAGTGCTGAACACTGGAAATTCTTCATGTGTTGAAGGGAATGGAGGAAATAGTGTGGTGTCAACACTAGGACTCGAACTCCAGTACTGCCGGTCATGAGATTGACATATAAGCCCGCTCGGCTATGATATGTACGCATTTGCAAAAAACTAAGCTTCGTTAAGTGGTTCTAGTGGGTGCGATAAAATTCTGGTTGTTTAATCGTATTAGGTGAAGACAGTTAATAAACAGTTTTATTACCATTTTATTTATGGTTATTTGACTGTTTTGATTAAATATTTTGGAATAACCATTTAATGAATGGTTATTTAACCATTTTCCCCCAGAAATTTCCAACAGTGTAGTTTCATAGAAACATTGAAAAGTATAGTTTATAAATGGTGTATTCGTTCCAAATATAAATAAGATATTATTTACCTTCCATATTTATTTATTTTTGTTATACTGTTTATTAAACTATTTATTTCAATAACACCTTCTTTGCTTTATCATTAAGGGCAACTTAATTCAGTAAACTTTAAAGTAACTTAACGCTCCTTAAACACTTACTCTATAAAGTCAAAAATAAGGGATCATCAGGACTAAGTAATCACATTTGTTTAAGAATTTAGAAAATTCATTAATACAGGAGGCTTAACGCTGCTTTAATCGTTCATTAATTTATTGTTAACTTTTGTAATTCCTTAATTTAAATTGAAGAAATTTAATAAAAGCAAAGCGAAAGTGGATGTTTTCCCGAAAGTAACAACTAGCAATTGAAAATTAGATTTAAATCGATCTAAAGTCTTTTAGTAATGAATTAATTACTTATAATGATTGTTAAGTTAGTTCGCATCTTTCAAATTACATAAAAACTGATTCTCGGAGGAAAATAAGCACGTAAACAAAAAGTACAAATAATTTTACTTTGAAGTTTTATTCAACTGCTATCTAAAATTAAACGTGTAGTAAATTTGATAGACTAAGGCAATAAAAATATATTATTGCATTTTGCTTGATTAAACAATCTATCGCACTGAAATACATATCTTTTATACAAGAGAATACACTGATGAAGTACAGCAGTAAAATTATAGATTGTTATAAGCTTTTTTTATGTTTTGTGGTATAATTAATTCGCTTTATGATCTAATTAGATCTGTTGAACCGTTTGTTAAAAATGATGTTATTCTTGCCCTAGTTAACTCCAAGTTTTTATCTATTAAAATTTTTTAAGTTGTTGAGTCCCATAGAAAAAACATTAGAGTACAGAATACCGAAAATGTCACTTAACTTGAAAAATGTCCGTGTAGGCAATACCGGTCAATGGCATTAAACCTGTAAAAAAATTATTGAAGGGAACACTGGTCAATGGCTCTTTACCTTAACAATTTGACGATAGGACACCAGTGTCTCTTTTATATATTTTTTTCTGATGCTCTAATTACAAGCAAAAATATTTTTTGGTATTTTTTAATTATAAAAAAAAAACAGTCTAATATTTACTAAAAGAAATCTGTTAGACAATCAAAATTACATTTTTACTAAAATATAAAATCCAAAAACTTTTTTTTCATTCATATTCAAAAATTTATCAATAATTGAATTTGCAAATTAAATAAATTTCAATAAGGAATAACTGTTTCTCTTAGATCTATACAACTGCAAATAAGTACTAATTCGAAAAATTTTTTTTGAAAGTGTGACGGTATTTCATGCTAAATTTCATAGCCATAAATTATAAAAATGCTAAAAATGATATTTTTCGATTAGTTTGACCTAACATTAACACAAAATAAGAAAAAAAAGGTATGAAAAATTTGTTTAATAAAAATTCTGATTCAAAGGGTTAAAAATTCGCCAGAAAAGAAAATACGGGACAAATGTAATTACCTCTTTATTATCCCGATTAATTCGACTCTTATTAACAATAAAAGATGATTATTAAAATTACGTCTTTAATAACCGATGACATACTTTGAGGTATTTTTAAATATATTCTTTATTATAAGAGAAAATACTCCTTGTAGTATATAAGGGAAACTTGGAAAAAAAAAAACCTCAACTAAATGTAAAATAAGCTGAAGGTTTACTACGTAAAAGTAGTTAACTTATGAAATTTACTTTGATATTTAACTAGTTTTTTCATCAAATATGAGACCACTTTTTCAAACGGCCATACAGAGTGAATATTGTTTCGTTCTCTGCCTGAAGTGGAACTATTTTCGTTTACAGCGTCAAAAGGAAAAATCTTTTATCCACTCCTAAATTTTTCTAGCTTCCAGAAATGATACAATAATTTTTTATTTCTGGTATTAAAAGTATATCTATTTTTACTGATTTGATCCAATTATAAACGTGTTTTTAAAGTTTTCATTTTCTTCATACTAGAGTAACTTAATTCTAGATTTATAGATAGGCTAAAACAGCCCGTATGAAGTCTAAAGCAATAGTTTATTTAACCCATCTTTAAAGCTTCAAAACGGAATAGTTAAGATGTTTAGAATTTGAGTTAGAGTGAATGTCCGAAATAGTTTATGTTTAAGTTTAAATTCAGGAGTTTGTGCGTTTAAATGTAACCATTAAAGGAAGAAAGGTAAGACCAATCATTAATTCACAATCAATTTTTTATCGAAGAACACAACAGTGACTGTTTATTTTAAATTGGCATCGAAAATGAATAAAAAATTTAGAATAAAAAAATGAGTAGAAAAATAAAGGCATACAGGTTTTAAAGTAAGAAAAAAGTATTTGGGTAAAAATGTAATTCTGAATGTTTTGAAACAAATCTAAACTAGTTAATAAAATATGAGAAACAAAATACCTATGAAGCCTTGAAAAATTTCTTCAGTCAAAATATCTAGTAAATTTGTCACAAACTTAATACGTTGCTAATTTAAACCTTTTATTGCATTAAGTAATTCTTAATAAAAATAATTTTGGCAAAGCAATGATATTATTCAATTTGAATGGAAATATGGTTCTATTTAACCCTTTATAAGGAAAACAGAGCATTTTTACAAAATGATAGTTCAACTTTTTTTTGAAAGATTAATAATGAAAAAACTTCTCTTTTGTGGTATTTGTAAGAAACAGAAATGGATATATAATCATTTTTCCAAAATGACAGTTCAACTTTCCTTTTTTTTGGAAGATTAATAATTAGAAAACTTCTCTTTTGTGGTATTTAAACAGAAACAGTTATTTTATCACTTTTCCAATATGACAGTTCAACTTTCTTTTTTTTGTTGAAAGATTAATAATGAGAAAACTTCTCCTTTGTGGTAGTTATAAGAAACAGAAACGGTTATTTTATTATTTTTCCAATAAGATAGCTCAACTTTTTTTTTGTAAGATTAATAATGAAAAACTTCTCTTTTGAGGTATTTATAAGAAACAGAAACGGTTATTTTATTATTTTTCCAATAAGATAGCTCAACTTTTTTTTTTTGTAAGATTAATAATGAGAAAACTTCTCTTTTGTGGTATTTATAAGAAACAGAAGCTGTAATTTTATCATTTTTTCCAATATGAGTAATAAAAATTTTTTTAAATTACATCTATTATGTAATTTAAAAAATTATTGCGGCTACAAGGCATAAAGTTAAGGAAAAATATTTTTTTTCTTTTAAAATATAATTTAGGAATTAGAATATTCATAGACTAAAAGTGAAAATTTATTTAAATAAACTTAATACTGTAATATTAAACTTAATATGTTATACTTAATATTCTTTGAAGTATTTGTCATTATAAGGAAGTACGTACTTTGCATGAAAGAATTCCCAACGCTTTGTTAATAACAAGCGTCAAAAATAAATATCAAATGTCTCGAAACATTTATTCTCCTATTTTAAAAGCCAGTCTTCTACTAAATATTTGCAAGAATTTTTATATTCAATTAGCTACTATAATCCCTTCGTTGAAATATCCATAATTACATGTCAAACATATTTAAACCTCTTTTCCCATTTTAGAGGAAGTTTTTAGAAAAAGCATTTCACGTCTCGAGAGATTTTGAGTAAAAGGGCCAATAATAAACCAGAGTGCAAATTGCAAAATCTATTCTCTCAAAATTTTGCACAACGGAAATCAAGTGAAAAAATTTCGGAGAATAGAATCTTAAAATATCATTAATGATTTATGCGAAGTGTATGTACTAAGAGATTAGTAGAATGTTTCTAATGTCTTCAATATTGTTTGAATTTTAATTTACTTTATGTACTTTCAAGAAATTTTCAAAACCGGAAATATTTCTAAATGAATTGGTATGTTGAGCAGTTTATCTTATTAAAGTACTTCTTTGAAGTCTAAATAATAAAAAAAAATATTTCGTTGCTAGTGCAAAGGCTTTTATAATTTAATTCTAACACAAAGCCTGCTACGTGTACTATATTAGGTTTGGTTTTAAAAATTTATGGCAGGAAAACAATTAAAATGCAACTTTTAGAGTCAACTTGTCTGACAGGAGATAAATTTTTCTCTCGAAGTTCCTGTTTTTGGTTAAATTTTCTTTTGACCGATAGCGGTGCATGCAGTGAACTGATAATAACACTACTGACAATAATACTAAGATTATATTCTTTTAACGATCACATTCAACCACAATTACATGTAGTAATCGCAAGACAGCATTTGAATACATCACAACTCTGAGAGAAATAAAAATGTCAAAGAGTTTAGACGCACCAACTGCCGAAATATTTTTTTAATAAAAACTAGGAAATCTAGGAGAAAAGATTCATTCCCTATCACATAAATTCATTGTAGAAAATATTTTAATCTTTATAGTTTACTTTTTATTAATTTTCAGAAATATTGTTAGTCTAATTTTAGATACTTCGTACTTGAACTTTATTTTCATTATTATAAGGGAAGGTTACCTTTTATTTCAATCATTTCATTTCCTTTTTCTGAAATTTGCGTCTAGTCCTAAATTTTACAAAATCAGCTTATAATCTCAACGCACCTCAGTCAAAGAGTCAAATATTTGATTTTCGTTAGTCAGCAGCAGGAAAAAAAGTTGGAAAAAAACGACTTTTTAATGATTTTGCTTCTTGAACTTTTTGAAATTATTATGTGAAACCATATAGAGAATTGTATATTACTAGTGGACTGCGCCCCCTGCTCGCTAACGCTCGCCAACTCCCGAAAATTGTTACGCAATCTTATATGGTTTGCTTCACAAACCAAGCTCGCTTCGCTACATTGGGCTTAGGTACATTACAAATGCACAAAATTCTAAGAATTCAAAACAATCATTCAAATCCATGTAAAACTTTAAAAAAAAAATATCTTTTTAGTAAATACTAAGTCATTAAAATAAATTTGAATTCAAATAAATGACATGTAATTCGTTAAACCTGTTAGAAATGTGCTATAGTATAATTCGTAATAAAAATCAAAAATCGTCAAATAAATTCGTAATATATAAATTCGTGAAAAAAAAAGCGCTTTCGACAAAATACTAAAATAGAGATCTATCGACAAAGACTACTCACTTCTGCCTAGCTTAATAGTATGAGATTACCGCAGCTGATGCTCTCTGGTTATTTCCGTTTCCGTTTTTAAAAACGCTATATGTTGAGCCACAGCCAGATTTGGCATGTGACATTTTTAGCGGCAATCAATGGTCGATTCGCCGTGTAAGAGAAATAGTAACGTAAACAAAACAAAGCAAACGTTGCCACCGGCGGAAAAGAAATACAGCCAAAATTTGGGAGCCACGTAAGAGAATTATATATATTAGATTTATTTTTGTACTTTTAAGTGGAAATTTTAAGAATATTTCTTATAAAAATAGTTGGGATAAATTATCATATTCGGTAAAAATCTGCTGACTTTAATTGAAAGAGCAAACAAGGCATAATTATAATAGTTTCGTTAATTCCCGTGGAACCTAGATGTTCGTTCATTTTGAAATTACAATACAGGAAAAAAAAGCAGATTCTAAAAGTTAAATAATAATAATAATAATATTAACAAAGAAACAATCTTTGGTCCCAGAAGTTTTATGAGCCTTCCTCCATTTTTTTAAAATAATGTTTCAAAAATTACAAAAAAAAAAAAGGATTCCTAATAATGTCCCATGAACAAGCATTCTAAATTCTCGGGTTTTATCGTAAAATTTCTTCAGTGTAGAAATATCGAACAAAAAGCGAAGCACATTAAGATACAAGATAAAAATGTAAACAATACATTTTACATGAAGTAAAAAAAAGAGTACAGCTAGTAGGGTAAAATCAGAGTCACAGATCATTTTCCAATCAGATCTGTGAATTGTCTCAACTACCATCAAAAACTTTTTTCAGGTTTAATTTTAAAATTTTTATCAGAATAGGTTAAATTTTAAATAGCATGTAGTTAGTTACACAGGGTGTACCGTATACGGGGTAATGTACACCCTACAGCCGCTGTGGCTCGGGGGATTGAGCAATCGCTTCCCGATGAGGTAAACCGGGTTCAAATCCCAGAGATGGTTGGTCGATACGAATTCCGCATCCCGCTCGCACCGACCACAGTGCTGACGTAAAATATCCCCAGTGGTAGACCGATCATGTGTTAGAGTTCCCTTGCCATCAAGAAGTCCTCCACGACGGAAAATTTCTACAAATACTTGATCCAGGAGTTCCCTTGTCTTCTGTATTGGGTTCAAAATTACACGGCTACGGAGTTGAACATTAGTAGTCGTAAACCAAAAATTAAGTCGGCTGTTCATCGATGGTTATAAAATAAAAACAAAATAATTATTCCCTTTTTTATTATTTTGTTTAATAATAATCGAAATGATTTGAATTTTAAAGAACAAATTTTTTACAATTTTATTCTTTTCAATTTTAAATGATAAAATACAAATATTAAACAAAATCGGTCAGAAGGCTTCTGAGTTATGCAACTTCACAAAAGACATATTTTTAAATTTTCGTTTCTAAAGAACTGTTAAAATTAATTTTTGGTACGTGAAAATCAGATCATTAGAAGAAAAGTTATTTAAGGTAATTTCTTTTTCTCTTTTCTTTTTTGCTTACTGCACCTATAACGTGATTTTCAAACTAATGCAACAATTTATTTTCTGAGTGCCATAGACATTTTTTTTTAATTTTTTACTAATAACATATTATTATTTTCTTTTAAAATTTTCTTTTAAATAGAGTTCGTCATAAATGAAACATATATTTTTGTGGCGAAGAATAAATACTTCATACTTAATTTCAGTTGATAAAAATGAAACTATGCATTTTCCACCATGCATATTTTGCTAGCTAGTGTATTTTTACTAAATTAAGCATTTTCTCAAGAGAGACTTCTTAATTAAGATTTCATGCGGAGATTTCTTAAGCAATAACTAAGAAAATGAAAAAAAAATAACGCAAAAACCATCCAATTTAATCTTGATAAATTATATTTAAAGCTCTGAATTTTATCTAGAAAATTCTGAAATTCTACAAAATTCTGAAGTAGGCACTGAAAAATGTCTGATCAGAAATAAAATGTGCAAATCTGCAATGAAGTTGACAAAACTAATTTAGTCATTCTCTTCATTTAGTCCAACAGTAGGCTGATCGGTTCCCAATAAATCACCGGAGTTAAGAATCACTGACTATCCTCAGTGAACGGGTAGGAGACCACTTTGATCAGCCAGCGAAGGGACCGAGGGGCGAATTAATATATCTCCTAGAATGGAGAAGGCCTCAGCACAAGTTACCATAAACAAGAAATTTCATTTCTTAGTATTCGAAACGCAATGGCAACTTTCGTAATAACCTCCACTGCACAACTTAGTAGCCCGAACTTAGTGACACCTTTCTTAATTATCTCCACTGCGCAGTTTATGTTCGTTGCGTCGGACTTCTAAATTGATCCGTGCTGAGGCCTTCTATTTTCTGCATAGTATCCGTCCCTTAGTAAAGAATATGTTGTCCAGTCTTAAGTAAAAATTCAAATTAAAAAGGAGATATTACTGCTAGAATAAGGGGCAAAACAACATGAATAAAGCACAAATCAAGTGCAAAAATTGACATACCTCGGCATACTTTCTTATGAATTATCCAAGCATCTTGTTTCAATTTTATCTCACTTTCTAGTATGAATTCTAGCATAAATAACAGTAAAAAAAAAAGTTTTAATGATTTTCTACGATTTCATAAGTTCAAACTTAATGAAAACATAATGTCGCTTTCTATGTAAAATTTTTATTCGCTAATGTTTATATTAAAGATGCCCTTAATCACACTAGAAAAAGTTTCACTTTAACCAAGTTAAAATTGGCGAACTAGTACACCTCACTCGCACTTTTATTAGAGCAGTTCACTAATTTTCTACATGAATTCTAGAATGAATAACAGTAAAAAAAAACTTTTATGATTTTCTTCGATTTCATAAGTTTAAACTTAATGAAAACATAATGGTCTCTTTCTATGTAAAATTTTTATTCACTAATGTTTTCATTAAAGGTGCCCTTAATCACAATAGAAAAAGTTTCACTTTCACCAAGTTAAAATTGGCGAACTAGTACACCTCACTTGCACTTTTATTAGAGCTGTCCACTAATTTTCTATATGAATTCTACTATGAATAACAGTAAAAAAGAAGCTTTTGTGATTTTCTTCGATTTCAAAAGTTCAAACTTAATGAAAACATAATGTCTCTTTCTATGTAAAATTTTTATTCACTAATGTTTATATTAAAGGTGCCCTTAAACACACTTGAAAAAGTTTCACCTTAACCAAGTTAAAATTGGCGAACTAGTACACCTCACTCGCACTTTTATTAGAGCAGTCCACTAATTTTCTATATGAATTCTAGTATGAATAACAGTAAAAAAGAAGTTTTTGTGATTTTCTTCTATTTCATAAGTTCAAACTTAATGAAAACATAATGGTTTCTTTCTATGTAGAATTTTTATTCACTAATGTTTATATTAAAGGTGCCCTTAATCACATTAGAAAAAGTTTCACTTTAACCAAGTTAAAATTGGCGAACTAGTACACCTCACTCGCACTTTTGTTAGAGCAGTCCACTAATTTTCTATATGAATTCTAGTATGAATAACAGTAAAAAAGAAGCTTTTGTGATTTTCTTCGATTTCATAAGTTTAAACTTAATGAAAAAATAATGTCGCTTTTTCAGTAAAATTTTTATTCACTAATGTTTCCATTAAAGGTGCTCTTAATCACACTAGAAAAAGTTTCACGTTAACCAAGTTAAAATTGGCGAACTAGTACACCTCACTCGCACTTTTATTAGAGCAGTCCACTAATTTTCTATATGAATTCTAGTATGAATAACAGTAAAAAAGAAGCTTTTGTGATTTTCTTCTATTTCAAAAGTTCAAACTTAATGAAAACATAATGTCTCTTTCTATGTAAAATTTTTATTCACTAATGTTTATATTAAAGGTGCCCTTAATTTCACTAGAAAAAGTTTCACCTTAACCAAGTTAAAATTGGCGAACTAGTACACCTTACTCGCACTTTTATTAGAGCAGTCCACTAATTTTATTGTTAAAATTTTATTTAATGAGTGATGGCTTAGCTATGAGAAGTTCTCTCAGCCTTCTTAAGTGTCCTAAATATGCAATATTTTAATGTGAAACTCTTTGAATTATTAAAGTTCTCTTTTTATAGACCAATGTTAACGATAGTTTCACGCTGATGGACATTGACTACATTCTCAATATTCTAAATTCGATAGATCCTTCCATTCAATTCAGAAGAATAGAACAGAAGAATAGTAAATGTTCCTCTTTATTTAGTTTTTATTGCTCGTAGTTATGATGACTATCACTACTGTTTATTGGAAACCGTGGTAAATATCACCACATTACTATGGCATGGGAATGTGTCTAGAGTTTCATATTTTTTTTAATCAAAAAATTAAATTTATTTTTCAGAAAATAAATATAAAACAAGTTCAGTTTTAAAGTTCCGAAAATTCAAGGAACAGTAAAAAAATTTTATGCAATTATACAATTTAGGAATCTAACTGCAAATATTAATCTAACATAGAATCTACACAAATAATCAAATCTAAAGAGATAGTTGAAAATGAAAATATGCGTATTTGTTAAGAGTTTTTCTTTAAATTCTGGGAGTTATTTATTTATTGCACAGGGATAATTTTTTGTTCACTTGAAACTTTGAATTTCGAAGTAACTTTTTGGTAATACACCCTTTTATGTATACTAGGTAATGCACCCTTTTGTGAATACTAAGTGATTTATTACATTAACAACTATAAGTATAGAACAAAATTTTATTAAAGGAACATGAACAGAAATCTTATTTTTGCTGTCTAGACTGAAACGAATATTGCTACTTTGTTATCTTACTTTCTTTTGTTTAGCTCTAATCTAATAAATTTCGAAATCCAATTGCGTAGCACAAACCTAATGATCCGGAAGAGATTGGATTCATTTAATAAAGAAATGGAAGAAACACTTTATTAACAACTCCTCTTTTACTCGAAGTTTGTAGCATTGTACTTTTAAATTTTAAAGAAGTATAAGGAATAATTTAATTTACTCCAAGCTGCAATTATAATTAAATTCTCACGTGAAGATGTTCTTAAATTAAAGCATCAAAAATAAAAACAGCCAAACTTTCTTTTTCAAGTTTATCTTTTAATTACAGTTAAAAATATAACTAAAATATTTTCTACTTGCTTTTTACTAAGCATAGATTTAATTACATTTTCTGTATGAAGCTATAATTCGAATAGTTATGGGAACTACATTTGAATTTTTTTAAAATCCAACTTTATAAGTATTATACACTATAAACTCTAATTTACTTACTTAGAGCTTGAAATTTGATTTAAACTATGTAATACTGCATTCATGTTATGTCATTTGCTTTGTGAATATTAGTTAAAACTACACTTCACGCTATAATCATTGCACTAAAAGTATAAAATCTTGTTTTTATATCTTAAATATCCAGCTTTATATAGGGATAAGTTTACTTTTTGTCGCATAACTTTTCGATCCTTTTCATTGCAATACGAAGTCAATAGCAATAAGTATTCATTTTAGAACGATAAAACTACACTTTTTAGAATTCTCTATTTTATAGCTATAAGTAGCTATAGATATATTTCACAGTGGTAAGTATCCATATTATGATGATTAAATACCTATTTTATAATGTTACGTTTGCTCACTGAGGAAAAAAATGGACAAATCAACGAAAATATGGTATAATTTATCGTGTTACTGACTCTATGGAAATATCAAAGAGCTTGGTAATTTTTACCGAAGCCCTTTCGCAATGATCTTGGTAAGATTAATTAGCAAGTATGGTTTTATAATATGTGAAAAAATTTGCTAACTTTATAGTGATATATTACAGCATGGCCGTGTATTATAATGTGAACAGCATGCCGTTCACATTATAATGCACGTTATTATAGCACCTGCAATCCGGATAATCCATCAAAATTGGATACTATGACGATACCTTATCTTACTCACAATTAATACAAAGATACAAAAATTCTTGTTTGATAATGGAAGCATATTTGCCGCAATGTTTAAATTTTACTTTAAAGATGTGTTTATTTAAAATAGGGCAGGAATTGCCTGCCTGAAAAATGTATGTTAAATATTCAAACTCTTTTTATGTGAGTAAACAAAAAAGGTTATCATTAAAATAATTAATTGTAAGGTGCTCAGTCTACTGTCTATTTTGAGTCTATTTTGATAATATAAGTCTTTTTGTGAAGTATCTATTTTGAGTAATGCATTTAAAATGGATGCTAAATTGATTCGTAAATGATACAAAACATACTATCCTTTCTAGTTTGAATAATATTTTGGAAGAAATTACTTTATATTGAATGAATTAAAAAATAATAATCTAAATTGTAGGCGAGAATAATTTGCTGAGAGTTAAAATTGTAAGTGAACTGCTAAGGGGATAATCATCACTCATAAAAGAGTTAATTAAAAATACTCAAAGATAGTTAAAGAAAAACATATAGTATAGCTTCTACTTTTAGTTTTAAATGTTCTGTATAAAAGAGTCTAACATTTAAAAAAATATGCTATTATCTCAATGGTCATTAGATGGATAATAAAACAGATTAGCAATTTAGTTGGAATTAAATCCTTACATCCTTTTTAGCTGTATTAATTATGCGGACAAATGAATTTTATAATTCATATTATTTTTCAGTTAGGCGGACAAATGAAATTTTTTTTAACAAGTTACAAGTTTTTTTAAAAATTTTTTTTTAAAGTTTTTCAATTTAAAAAATAAAACCTTAACGTTCATTTTTTTAAGTATTCATTTTTTAAGTTAAGTATCAAAACGAACTTTAACTATTATAAATTTCTATAAGTTAAAAGAATTCACAAATCTAAAACAGGTGACAATACATTTAAAAACTTAAAAATGAATTCTAAAGAAAATTATTTGGCTTAATGACTCTGTTGAAGAATTAAAAGACAGCATAATCAAGTAAATGAGTATTTCTGTTAAAGAAAATTAGTTTTGAACGAATGAAATTATGTTGAAATCAGTCTTTACACGTATACAATTCTTTTATTTAACTTTTCATTGTTCATTGTTGTTCAGCTTTATCGTTTTAAGCCTGGACGAAATATTTTTTGCTGTAAATTTTAATAATCAGACCCATTATTTAATTTCTCTAAGACTTAAATGTGAATACACAAGCATGCAATTTTACATTCAATTACTTCTCTATAGTTCCCAATCTCCCACTATTAAAATTTGTATTTTTTTTATAAGTATATGATATTTTCCTTTAAAGGATAGTAATAAGAAGTTAGAGAATTAAGAAATGGTGTTCAACACAATTTCAAAAATAACAATTTTCAGAATTAGAGTTTAATAATTTTAAATGTCTTGAAATTAAAATGCCGTTAGGATGATTACGAATCAGCATATTTATGTCGAAAATGGAATACCTGCGTGTGACGTAGTGTGGGTACCTCGATCCTGATTGGTTGTTGAAACGTGTCATTTGTTTACGGTAGCAACTGTTCTTTCCATTCTATTTCGAGTAAGTCAAGCCCGTCAACTATCATTTCTCTTAAGTGACACAATCTATATTCTTTCACAAAGATTTCAATTCTTTCACTATATATTTCTGACTTAAAAAGAAGGCAGGCACGAAACCGTGTGAAACATAAAAATCAAATTAAGCATCAGAATCAGAAAAAATAATTAAGCAAAAACTAATTAAAAATCAGAAAAAAGTTACCAACTACGCAAAACAAAAACATATCATGGTAATAATAAAATAGACAAACAAGTAATAAATATAGGTTAAATGAAACACGAAGCCCTGAAAACATTATATTTTAACAAATTTGATCTGCGATACGGTGTTGTACTTAATTAACTTCACGGTAATAAACATTCTAACTTACGTGGAGAAACTTAGCTCAACTTTAACACGTCATCTTATTTATAAGCGATTAACTGACGCTCAGGTCATAGGTCACATGTTTGTGTATCAGTGATCTTCTTCTTCTCGAGTAGCAAGCACTCAATTTCTAGTGATTATTAAATACTGTTTTTTATTTCTATTTTTGATAACTCATGTTAGCCTGCGTATTTATTTATAGCTAGAGGTTTCACTTAAGAATTAAAAATTAGCTAACTATAATTAGGTATTTTAATTTTTTTCACGATTCATTTGCTTCCATTTTTAAACATTATATAACGATGCTGTTTCCGTGCAAGAGTAACGTTGAAATAAAGAAAAAACACAATTCTTAATACTGAACACAAACAATTCAATGCAGGGGGATGAAAAATAACACAAAATGAACCAAAAAGTATTGGTAATCTGTAATAAAAAACACCACGCCGGTGTGAGAAACCATTCAAAAGATATTAGGAAAAGTTTAATCCATAACAATGAGTCTGAACAATAGAATTTCCCTTTTTAATACTGATGCCTGTAAATGGTGATTGTTTATAAACCACTCCATAAAAAATTTCCGAACTGTAGAAAAAAGAAACACGATCAAAATCGGTGGCACCGGTCTAAAGTAATCAGCAAACTAATAACTCGATTTTTTTAACCTTTATATTATAGCTTTTATATATAAAGAGAAGGGAAGAGATACTCTTCCAAATGGTAGGTAAACAAAAATGAAACCCTTACGCTAATTAAATATCTTATAAATATCTTATAAAGTTCTTAATTCATAAGTCCCTCAGGGTTCCAGAAAGAAAAATTCCAACGACACGAAACTGGTGAATTCATCTTCAATTCCCTGAAACAATCAACATTATTCCATTAAATTAATTACTTTTTTTGTACCTGGGGTATTCCTAAGATTAAGCATTACTTATGAAATATCATTTTCGCCTAACCACAGAATATAGTATTTGTTTTTCAGTAAAGACTTTTAATTTCTCTGAAGCATATTTTGGGTTTATTAATTTCCCCTGCTCGCTTCGCTCCCATGATTTTCGAATCCATTTTTGTTTCGAGACAGTAAACTGGCTGTACATCAAAACTAAAATTATTCAATGAAAAGACAACAGAACTTTCAATTGTATTAAGACAGATATTTTTCCCAATTAAATTTTGAAAAAATTTACACGAAACATTTTTTTTTGGTTCTACAGTCACAAACTTATTTTTCAAATTTTTATTTAACTCTTGGTAACATTTGTTTATGTATACAGGATGATTAAGCACAGATGTTACAAACATGTATTAAAGGGAATTATTACATGAAAGTAAGGATTAAGAATTGCGTATCTTCTCATGTCCAGATATATCATCGACGTTGTTACACTGTAAAGAAAATTCCAATTAAAATTACTGTACAAAGTACTGACACCCGAGACGCCAGTTCTTTATACAGCAATATCCACTTTTATCGTAAAAGTTGACAAAATAAAAAATCTGATAAACCATAATTTTTACAGTAATTTTAACTGCAAAATCACTGTAATTAAAAAAATATTACTGTGAAAATTACGGTATATATTATTACTATACGGTTTTATAGTAAAAATGGATTTCACGGTTGTTGCACTCAGGGTGTCAATAATTTTTACCATAATTTTATCCGAAATTTTTTACTGTAGAGGTGCTCTCTAATTATGAACTGACTGTTAATGTACATCTGAAACTATATTTTTTCATCTAAATTATCTTAATTGACTGTTTGTAAATTATCTTAATTTTAACTATTGTCAAAAATTGTATTCAAAAAGACCCATAACCTGTTTTAACGTAATTAGAAATGGGGGTGAAGGTTCTTCAAGCCAACATCCACCACAGTAGAAGTGGCACCACAAACCTCACCAAGAAATTTCTTGATGAGGATTTTCACCTGGCCCTGATCCAAGAACCTTGGCTTGTCAGGGGAAAAATCAGTGGCCTCAAAGGAACAAAAGGTAAGCTCATTTATAATCTTAATAGTGAAGCTAGAACATGTATCCTAATAGATAAAGATATTAAGGTTCTACCTCTAACAGATTTTATTCATAGGGATTTAACAGCAGTGAAAGTCAGACTCAACATAGAGGGAAGAGACCGAGAAATTGTTTTTTGCTCAGTCTACCTACCCTATGAAGAGAAGGCTCCACCTGACCAAACACTGCACAAACTCCTGCAGTTTTGTGCAGAAAACAGCTTGCAGGTAGTCTTAGGGCTGGACTGCAATGCTCACCATACTGTATGGGGCAGCACAGACACAAATAAAAGAGGTGAGTGTCTTTTAGAATTTATTCTTAATTACAATTTAGATATTTTGAATAAAGGCAATGACCCTACCTTTATAACTTCTAATCGTTCTGAAGTAATTGACATTACTATAGCAACACCGGCTATTAGTAAAAATATCACGAAATGGAAAGTAGATGGGAGACCATCAGGTTCCGACCATCAAAACATCCATTTTGAAATAAACTCCAATATAAATATTGACCGCTGCTTCAGAGACCCCATGAGAACAAATTGGAAGAAATTCCAAGATGATATCATGGGGCTGACTCAACTGGGAGAAAATTATATTAGAGATAATTATGATCTAGAAATTGCAGCAGAAACTCTGCAGAACGAAATTCTAGGTTCATACAATAAAAATTGCCCAATACGTACCAAAAGAGCAAAGCCCCAATGTCCTTGGTGGAACAACTCCTTGGAAACTGAAAGGGCAAATGTTAGAAAACTCTTTAATAAAGCAAAGAAACATGGTGAGTGGGACAACTATAAAAGAGCCCTCACCAACTATAACAAAAATGTCAGGAAAAGCAAACAAGAATCCTGGAGAAAGTTCTGTGAAGAGGTAAATTCTATCTCTGAAGGAGCTAGACTCCAGAGAATCCTTAGAAGGGATGAACCCATAATGGTTGGCACCTTAAAGGATGAGGATGGCAACTTTGCTACCACTGGAAAAGAGATAATGGAAGTTATGGCCAAAACTCACTTTCCAGGAGCCATTGATATGGATAGCAATGAAGGACAGCATTTCATTGGATCTGTAAAAAGAATACAAAGAAATCAATGGACCTATGCTAAGAACGTTATCAATCAAAACAATGTCAGGTGGGCTATCTCCACCTTCAAACCACTTAAAAGCCCTGGACCTGATGGAATCATTCCTGTAATGATCCAAAAGGCAGGAGATCCTATCATCCCTGTGTTAACCAGAATTTACAGAGCCAGTCTGGCACTGGGACATATTCCAAAGCTATGGCAAAAGACCAGGATTGTTTACATTCCTAAACCTGGCAAAAGTAACTATGACCAGGCTAAGTCTTTCAGACCAATTAGCTTATCTTCATTCTTTCTTAAAATTATGGAGAAAATTATTGATAGGCATATTAGGGATTACCTGGGTAGCAATAACCCCTTGCATAATCTACAGTTTGCCTACCAACCTGGTAAATCTACAGAGACAGCCTTACACAAGCTAGTATCTAAGATTGAAGACACCCTGGAGAGAAAGGAAATTGCATTGGCCACCTTCCTAGATATTCAGGGTGCTTTTGATAATACCTCTCACCCATCCATCCTTAATGCCTTAAGGGAAACAGGGATAGACCAAACTTTATGTTTATGGATTAAGTCCCTACTTATGGATAGAGCCATTCAAATGAATATCTTCAACGAGACATTAGAAAAGAAAACAACCAGAGGCTGTCCACAAGGAGGTGTACTATCACCATTACTTTGGAATCTGGTTGTAAATAGCCTAATCAAACATCTAAATAATACAGGCTACTATACCCAGGGATATGCGGATGACATTGTCATACTCATCCTTGGCAAAGATTTTCACATAACTTGCCAACTTATGCAAAACGCTCTAAGTTATGTAAGCAAATGGTGCAGGGAGAGGAATCTGGACATAAATCCACAGAAGACCAATCTAGTACCATTCACTCGTAAAATAAAAAGGGAAGGCTTTTTTATCCCAAAACTTTTTAACGTTGAAATCAATATTGCCTCTGAGGTGAAATTTTTAGGCTTAATTCTTGACCAAAAACTCACCTGGAATAAACATGTTGATTACAAAATCAATCAAGCAAAAAAATGCATAATGATGTGCAGACGCATGCTTGGTAAAAACTGGGGATTACAACCAAAAATGATGTTTTGGATGTACACAGCAATTGTCAGGCCTGCTTTCACATATGCTTCAGTGATATGGTGGTGTAAAGTGGAACAGAAAACTGTGAAGGATAAGCTGGGAAGTCTGCAAAGACTGGCCTGCTTGTGTATCACAGGTGCAATGTCCAAGGCCCCTACCAGAGCACTTGAGGCAATTCTGGACCTGACTCCTTTAGATATCTTCATGTGCAGCTCTGCCAGAATGACTGCATATAGAATGAAATTGCAATATCAATGGTATAACAGGCCCTCTTCTGGAGGTCATACCAGTATTACTAAGAAAATTTACCATCCAACTCTCCTTATGCCTTCTGACTGCATGGAGAGAAAGTACGTGTTTGAAAGACCATTTGAAGAAGTTTTTCCTACCAGAGAAGAATGGGATAACAACACGATCGATACAAAAATGATGATCTAATCTGGTATACCGATGGATCAAAGAAAGGTAACCTCTCAGGACTGGGTGTCTGTGGCTTGTCACCAAGATTCAACCTTTTTGAAGGTCTTGGGGAGTATGCTACTGTCGTTCAGGCGGAGGTACTTGCTATCGTAAACTGTCTGCAGATAAATATTAAGAAAGTCTACCATGGTAAGCGGATTCTTATTTTCAGCGACAGTCAAGCAGCCTTGATGGCTCTTTACTCATTTCAAGTTAAATCAAAAACTGTTCTGGAATGCAAGAATCTCCTAATAGAACTGGCAAAAAGGAATAAAATCATTCTTATTTGGGTACCAGGGCATATGGGAATTGACGGTAATGAAAGAGCTGATGAACTCGCAAAACAGGGATCCTCTTTCAATCCAATAGGAACGGAACCCTTCTGTGGAATCAATATGAAGACTACAAGGAAGGCCGTCCTAAAATGGGAAAAACAGGAGATGAACAAAGTTTGGCGCAATTCTCCTGGACAAAAACATGCTAAAATCATGATCAGCAGCCCTTCTGCAAAAATTGCTTCTGAAATTCTTAGGCTCCCAAGATTGAAGATTCAAACAATTGTAGGCTTCATCACTGGGCATTATCATTTCAGGAAACATCTACATAGATTGGGACTTTTCGAATAAGAACCAATATGTCGGAAATGCCGTGAAGCGGTAGAATCAGCACATCACATCCTATACGAATGTGATGCCCTCGCCCTTACGCGCCTCACTACCTTAGGCAATCCATATCCTAAAGAGCTTCACCTTAATTCCATTAAGGGACTGTCAGACTATATAAATAAAGTAGGCGACCCAAGACAATGGAATTAGGAAAAAGTTGGGCTTGGAGCATGGTACAAAATGCAACATGTGCAGAGGTGCCACATATCTGACAAGCTCAAGCAAGAAGAAGAAGAGAACGTAATTAGATGAATTGGTGGTATTGGCGCAGTAAAATTTAAGATAGTTAATGTATGTTTAATAACATTCACTTATAACTTGATCTAACATATAACTTACCACTTATAACCTAAAAATTAAATGTGTTTGTCCAATAATGCAATTCATCTATTTTTTCAATTTTGTTTCATTTTACCCTACACTATAATACTATGTTACGATGATGTTAAACTATGTCATGTTACATTATCTTACTGTTCCCTTTATGGTTACAACTTCCCCACTGACTTGTAAGGTAAGTCAACACTTAACAACATTTTTTGCTTGTTTTATTACTTATAAATATACCATTTTTGAGTATTAATACTTTGTATCAGCTCAAGTGATGAACTTAAAAGATGAGGAGATGAAAAATGCTTTTAATTTATCAATGAGATATTCTAGGGTAAAAAAATTAAAAAAACATTGTTGTATCTATACTTACTCCTTTTTATTATAGTTAATTCAGTTTAATTCGTTCTTTTAATTGTCAATATAAATGAGATAGCTATCAATCTGTTTTAAATGTCCTTTCAAACGCGTCATTTTTAGAAATAAATTTGACGGAGATTTATCTGGATTTATATTGCATGAATTACTATGAAACACTATAAAAACACAGTAGGATATCTTAAATATTTATTATCTAATTTTACCCATCAATTATCTCTTTTTCATAACCATTGTAAGTGTGTAAGAAATAAATTTGTTTTTTGTCTTCTTCTTATTATTTTTTCCTNTAATTATTTGTGTTTTCTTTCAGTATTGTGTAAGAAATAAATTTGTTTTTTGTCTTCTTCTTATTATTTTTTCCTAAACTAACGAGAAATAAAAAGCAATTGTAATCGGTGAATTTCAAAACAAATGATTAACTTCCAAAAGAACAAATTGAATCTATGATGTAGTCTGGGGAACAAATAAAATTATGCTCGTTTTCAGTGCTATATTGACTGAAATAAAACATTTTAGTGTGATTCCCGTGAGAATATTTTCCTACGCATTGACATTTATTTGACATTGTCTGCACTTAAATACAGTTTCAACTGATAACATAAATACAAAACACTATTTGAACAAAAAAATATGAAATACTTTTGTAAAATAGTTTTCGTCTATTTTAAAATGCAAACAAAAGTAATAAATGTTTGAACACAAATGAATAATCCCTCTACGTTAAAAAATCACAGGAGCTACGTTGATTGGGTTTTTAACTTAACATAAAATTTTCTTATGTGCCGAAATTTTAAGCCTTAGCAACTTGAAATTGAGCAGTTGTGTAGAAAAATGTACAAGATATATAATAGATTAAAAAAATTTATTTAATAAATTGTTCAGGAATTAATTAATTATTTAATTAATTAACCAACTAATTAAATTAATTGCTAAATAATTAATTTCTCAAGAACTGTTAATTTTGTAGTAAAAATTAAATCATGTAGGACATTTTGCAGCCCACCGAAATACAAATACAAAATTGAAATTTGAGCGACTGAGAAACTGAAAACGATTTTGATTAAAAGTTATTGCAGTTTTTTTTCTTGATTTTGTTTCACTTTTACAGATTTAAATTACGAATTTTCTCTATTGTTACTAAAAAGTGAATTTATCTCTCCCGAGATCTTTATTTTATAAGTTCGAGTCTGAGTTCAATATAAAAGTAACAAAAATAGTGAGAAAGTTATTAGTTATTGTCAGATATAAATCCTAAGATCTAGAATGAAGTTTATAAAAATATAAAGAACTTATTTCTAGAAGGGTAAAAACATATTCCTGTTTAAATGATTTAGGTCTCTTTACTGACCAAAATTAATTCTCATTTATTTTATTATTATACCACATATTCTGTATTCCTAAGTTTAACTTTCTTTAAGGTACAGTTAAATCTTTTTTTAAATAGCGAAAGTTCATTTCACTACGATTATGTAAACAAAAATATGATAATTATACGTTTTTTTAACAAAATTTTCTTTGCTTTTGATATGAAAAAAAAGAGAAAGAAAGCAATGAGGTATGTGAAGAAAATAAGGTTGTTGTTTCTAATGCCACTTGCCAACCAACAATCCTGCTTGGTAAAACCAACAAATTTTAAGGCGTAAGATGCGGTTATTGCTTTTCGGTAGCACCATCTCTGGCCAGAAACACGATTTCAGCCATATACACGTCACAGTCCATTTATTAGACGGACCCATTCATGCATCCACTTATTCATCCACAGATCGTAACTTTGACATGAGCTACAGAACGATCAATCTCCAATTCAGTACTCCAAGAGATTTTATTTGCTATTGGAACATAGAGGACTTTGTGACCCGACTGATTTAACGTGCACCTGCCGCCATTTACTGCACGAAGTGTCTTCGACCGGCAGGGATCGAATGCGACCTACTGGACATAGGTCCAAGGCCCTGCCAGCCTGGCTATGGCGGGTAGTTGGGCCAGGTTACCCCTGAAGAATTTTTAATGGCGGGCACTTGGTCTATTTCCCATTGACTTCAGAAATGCCAGAACTGCTACTCTCTTATCATTACCCAGTGAGCACCTATGGCTAAGCCACGGCGGTGGAGTAGCGTCGCCCACGTCATACAACCACAAACCCGTTTATAGGGCGGGTTACATTCACACAATCACACAGAAGAAAGGACATAGAATACAGAGAGAGAAACATCCATGCCCTGGGCGGGATTCAAACCCGCAACCATCGGCTCCGCAGTCAAGCACGCTAACCACTCGGTCACCTGGTCAGCCCTAAAGAAAATAATGGAGGTGATAAGCGAAGAAAGCAGGGAACTTTTATTAAAACATTTTAAATCATTCTTATCTGTCTGAATTAAATAAAAATGTTCCATACTGTATCTATGCATTATTAATGCCTTAAGAATAGCCCATTTTCAGTTGCCTCTCAGTTTGATTTACAAAGAAAATAAACTTGTTCTCATTTTGGACAAAGGTAGAAAAAGAGTTATTTAATTTATTTTAATTTTTCAATGATCGCAAACTCTTAAAAATATTAAAAGCAGCATTTAAAATTATAATAGTTTTCTTTTATGTGAAACTAAATATTAGAAATTTTTATGACAAGTTAGATAATGATTTTGTTTTTATTGCAGTCAAATAATAAATGTGAAAGATTTATCTATTACTTTGATCGGGGACTCGTTTTGTCACTGCTAAGATAATACCGCTACAAGGTAAGATTTATACGAAACACAAATAACAAATATTTCATACATTATTCTTCAGACAAGAAATAAATATTAGAGATTGGTGTATAAATCAAAATGTCTCAGACAGTACTTAAATTCCAGAATAATTTATGCGATAAATTTCTATTCACTGAACAATAAATTAAAATAAATTTCTATTCATTTACTGTGTTGAGAAATCTTTAAAAACACTTTTGACTATTACAAAAAGGAATTTAAACTTGAATATTACTTTTTGGGTTTTACAACTCACTTGCAGTAAAAATAAATGCTGAATCTTTAAATTAATTCTCTAGTGACATCATTTGTTACAATAGAAATAGTTAAGGCAGAACTAAAAGTGAAAAAATTATGAAATCCGGTATTTTTAAAGTTAAGAAACTTTTGAAATATATAAATATTAGATGAAGTTAAGACAATAGAATGAAGTAAAATATTACGTATGGTTGAAGTGATAAAACTATGGGTACTTCCGAATAATAGGTTACTTTTACTTTAAATTTAAAACTTAATGAAAGGTTTTGCAAATTACTTTTTAATTAAAATATTAAGTGATCAATAAAATCCTCCAACAAAAGAAAGGGTAAAACTTTATGCTATATAGACTAATTCAAAAAACAACGTGACTAAAGCAATAATGAAAGTACATAAATGGACATACTATAGTTTCAGTTCTAAAAACAAGAACCTTCCTAACAAGAACCTGTCTAAACGTCAAATGAAATAAAAAATTAAATCCTCATGCAACAAGTAGTTAAGATTACTAATGTAGAGGATCGCTGTATGAGATTATGTATATACATGAGTATCCTGCATGTATTGGGGTGTTGGGATTTGGCATTTTCTGGAGCTTTGGAGATAGTTCTTTTGATAGTTATTTTGATTGTAATAGTTCCTTGAAAAAATTGTTCTATTGTACGTTTTAGAGCTGTAGTGGAAACTCTTTAATTCTTTTTTTATGATTAGCCTTCTTATAAAAGTTTTGGTATTGAGCTGATTTTGTGCTTTTTTGGAATATTATTAAAAGAGTTAAACAGCTAGTGCTCATTTTTTTAAATAACGCAAAGACAAATTTATAGTATAAGAAAAATAGAAGAATAAGGCTGTTTCATTTAAAAACCTAGTTAAGATTTGAGCTCTTATTAAGTTTTATTCGTGAAAGTTTAATAGCTTTCTTACAAACCGTAACAAAGCACTATACTTAATACCGTAACAAAATACTATACTATACGCAAAACACTATATATAAAAAAGAATCACAATTACACTGTCATTTAAATATATTGGTAATTCTAGTCGAAAGGTTTCATTTCCTGAATAAGGACCGCTTGTATTCCTTCTTAACCAATCTTATCTGTTATTCGAAGCGAGTGATTGCGTCATCCAGGTGTAATTGAATACGGTATTACTTTTTCGCTATAATGAGAGGTAAATAAATAAAGTGCACATTAATCTAAAACAACAGCTACAGAAATTAATGCAGGAGATAAAATTTAATCTGTTGGGGACCACACGGGAAGAAATATCTGATAAAATTACCGTATTGTATTGTAATTACACTTTCGGTAAAAAAAAAAATACACTATGTCGGTTAAAAAAAACAAAATATACGCTATTTAAACCATTCTTTTGGTAATTTTTCGGCTCTTAACAAACAGTTTACTAGCAATTTTAGTTTTCAAAATTATATTTATTATTACCACACATTTGGTAAAAAAATGCAAAACTGAAAAGGAAATTTAATCGAATAAATTGATTTGTATGCCATGCCCTAAAGGTATCATGATAGAATTAATAAAATTTACAGCATTTACCAAATTTCTTAAGATATTACAGAATCATATTTTATTTTTAATTTTACCAAAATCATTACAAAAACACTTGTGTAAAAAATACTGAGCTTTTCGGTGTCCCCATTAAGTCACAGTTAATGTTACTCCCGTATTCTTATAGTTTTGACTATACTATTTGTCTCTGTGGATTGTAATAGTTGCATTTCATTTAAAAAATTATTTTAAAAATGTCCAAGCTTCCTTATTAGTAGTAGTACTTTTATAACTAAATATTCGAAGGGAATTTTCATTTCATCTGTTCTTTGAGGATATATCAAATCACGTGATATCTTTCATAAAATCGACGTCTGCGTATTTTTTTGAACAATTTATTCAAATTTAACTTTCAATACTTTATATTGCTTTTTTCTTTATATTGCTTTATTCTTTATATTGTTTTATTCTTTATGTTGCTTTATTCAAATTTACTCTTCAAATTTTCAATTTTATATTAAAATGTTCTACTCAAATTTACTATTCATATTTTCAATACTTCATATTACTTTATTCTTTATACTGCTTTATTCTTTATATTGTTTGTTTCATTCTTTATATTGCTTTATTCTTTATATTGCTTTATTGCTTAATTCAAATTTACTTTACAGTGTATCGTAAACAGCCTTTAATGATTCTTATGCTTATTTTATTTTACCGTTTCAATGTTATTGAATAACGAAAATGGTGGCGACTACTTCATACCAAGTAGTGTGAAAATAAAATACAAATTACAGGGTAACTGATATTTTATTTGAAACAGATGAACTTATATAAAATTAAATATGGAAAATAAAGTAATATAATAGAATGTTCTAGAAACTTATTAAAAAACAAGCACTTAATCACAAAAATTCAAAGTGTAACGCGCAATGAAAAGTAAAATGTAATGATGCGGAATTTTCTAATGTTTTTCTCCTAAAGCAAATGGTATGAACCGTTTGAAATTTATGCTATTTTGTTCCTATTGTACTTTTTAAAAATATCTGAAATTATTTGCGCTTACAAGTTATGAGATCCAATGTTAAAAAGCATTTAGAGAATTTAACTATTCAGGCATTATATAAATATTTTTTGAAGTTCATAAAATATATGGTCGCACCACAGACAATGACTACATTAATTTAAAGTTATAACTATAAGTGATACACTCAATAAAAATGAGCAAACGTTTTATGATAATACACATAAGAAACAGAGCATCAATTGTTGGATAGGAAGAGATGATTAGATTTCTATGCAGCTCGAGTTTGCATGAAAATCGGCGTTCAGGATATACAGAAATAAATTTACATGCTTATTTTTTTAAAATATAAATTTATTTGTAAATTGATTTTATTAATAATATATACCTACTACTTCCCTATCCTCCTCGCGCTCGCTGTACAGTATGCCTCAGTGTCCCTTTTTCCAGGCATCCTGGTGCTAAATCAATTCCCAAGTTAAAATTCTTGATGGTCCTATCAAAAAATTTTGATGATTTATGTTGGTCTCAATGCGATTCATGATTTTCCAACCTCATTTGATGGTCACCATCATCCAACAATTTCCATTATGTTTTCATGATTTTTGATATGGCAACAAACTTCCACCATTCTATGATGAAAAATGCTACTTTAGTACTATGATGGTTTAATAATAATTATTGTTGACTCAGTAGAAATATGCCATCAAAAAAAAAATTTTTTATGATGGTCCATCCAAAATCAGTCCGAATTCATACATTGGTTTGATGGTGGTTCATGATCGATCCAACACTTGATTTCTAAGAAACTTATGATGGAAATGTTTGATGGTTTTCAGGGATATACCAATTAAACAATTTTTTTCTATGTTGGATCGTCATAAATCAGTCCGAATTCCTAAATTGGGGTGATGGTGGTTCATGATCGATCCAACATTTCATTTCTAAGAAACTTATGATGGAAATTTTTGATGGTTCTCAG
Organism: Parasteatoda tepidariorum; assembly: GCF_043381705.1. Taxonomy (NCBI): domain Eukaryota; kingdom Metazoa; phylum Arthropoda; class Arachnida; order Araneae; family Theridiidae; genus Parasteatoda; species Parasteatoda tepidariorum. The sequence continues at coordinate 29,417,549 of NC_092211.1, read as the reverse complement.
GAATATACCATTGAACCAATTTTTTTTTTATGTTGGTCCATCCAAAATCAGTCCGAATTCATACATTGGGGTGATGGTGGTTCATGATCGATCCAACACTTGATTTCTAAGAAACTTATGGATGAAATCTTTGATGGTTCTCAGGAATATACTATTGAAGCAATTTTTTTTTATGTTGGATCATCATAAATCAGTCCGAATTCCTACATTGGGGTGATGGTGGTTCATGATCGATCCATCACTTGATTTCTAAGAAACGTATTATGGAAATGTTTGATGGTTCCCAGGGATATACCATTGAAACAATTTTTTTTATGTTGGACCATCATAAATCAGTCCGAATTCCTACATTGGGGTGATGGTGGTTCATGATCGATCCAACATTTGATTTCTAGGAAACTTATGACAGAAATTTTTGATGGTTCTCAGGAATATACCATTGAAACAATTTTTTTATGTTGGACCATCATAAATCTGTCCGAATTCCTACATTGGTTTGATGGTGGTTCATGATCGATCCAACATTTGATTTCTAAGAAAATTATGACAGAAATTTTTGATGGTTCTCAGGAATATACCATTGAAACAATTTTTTTATGTTGGACCATCATAAATCAGTCCGAATTCCTACATTGCGGTGATGGTTACTTACGTTGGATACCATCAAAAATATAATGGTTCGTGATGGAATTATTGATGGTTAGCATTAAGATTATGTTGGTCCATCAATGGAAAACTATCCAAAAACTTTGACATGAGTTCTCTTGCCTTCTTCCATCCATTTAGTTTTGCTTTGCACAGTTCTTGGTGCATGTATTTTTGTCAAATGAATCTCGGCCATTCTCTTTTGCGTTTTCCGTTGGGTGTTCTAATAAGTGCGAAGTAAGCAGGGCTATCCTGTCTTAAACGAAGAGTATGTACAGTCCATTTTCTTTTTTTCTTTAAAATTTCTTCATGAATGGGTGATGATTTGGCCTTTATTTGAAATAGTATTAGGCTAGAATTTTTTTTAAATAATTCTTAAAAGTTTTTTCCGGAATATTTACAGTGTTTCAATTTCAGCTTAGTGGAGGTTCCACTATTCAGCACGATACAAAAATATGGAGCTAATAAAAAGAAGTTCATTCCATACAAAAGTATGGAGAAAACAAAAAATGTATAATAATACTAAGACGTCAATATGAACAATAATATATATAAACAAACGACCTTTATTTTTCAGAATCAAATTAAACTTTTTCTGTAACTTTTATTTAACTTTAATGATATCTCCATTTCGTACAATACAATATGAAATTAAATCAATTAATCGGACCAAAAGAAATTATTTATAAGTTTCTTTAAGACATAATTAAATGACATGGTTCTGAATGCTTATAAAAGTTACAAATAAACTAGAAATGGGACACTTGTGTGGAAATGACTTGGATTTAACCTTTTAGAATAAAATATAAATGAAATAGAAACAAATATGAAAATACATATACCTTATATTTAACACACGAATGTAGAATATTAAAAAAAAGAGTAAAACGCTTAGGAATTAGTCAAGGTCTAAGAACGCGAAAATTTCAATTTTAATGTTAAATTTTGCAGGTAAATTTTACACTAGTTTAATTTCAGCTGTCGCAGAAAGGTCAAAATAGTGTTTTCCTGAGGCGTCGTTCTAAAATCCTGTTTTGATGACGAGAGGTATTTCCAGAATGTCATACATATTTCCTAAGTTGAACGAACCGTTAAATTAATTCCACCACCAAGTTGACGGAGTGAGTTGATGAAATAGTCAAAACAGTCTAGAAACTGGCGCCGAATAAATATTTCAATTTATTTATTGTTTCAAATTATTAGATCAGACAAGTCAAAACGTCAATAACTTGGAATTCCGTTTTTATTTCACTTGAGATATTCAAAAATAAAAATGTTCGATTACAATTCATTTTAAATAAAATTTAATGGTGTTATGCATGCAACAATTGGTGAAATTATAACTCGGCTTACAAAATTAAAATATTTGATGTAATTGGACTTCCCCTAACGTTTCAGAAAACTTAATGATATCATGCATATTTCAACGTGATGATATTAGAGTATGTGACATATTAAGAGAACAGCCCGCCAGGTGGCCAAGCGTTTAACGTGCCTGCGTTTAACGTGCCTGAAGTCAATGGCTGCGTGTTCGAAGCCACCTAAGGACATGGCTGTACCTTTCTGTGTTGTCCTCTGTTGTGTGCGACGTGAGAATGTGGCCCACCCAATGAATGGGTATCTGTGGCTGTGTGGAGATGGCAATGTTGCCCACCTCCATGTCACAAAGTGCTCACCAGGCAACGGAAAATGAGCAACACTTCCGGCACCTTCCACGGCGAAGAACGATAAATTCAGTGTCTGCGTTAAAAATATTAAGATAACAAAGAGATTTAGAGTAATTAGACATTATCGCACTTTTCCAGAAATTCAATGGCATTGTACACGTTACAAATTGGTGAAGTTTAAGCTTCCCCGACACAATGAGAGTATTTAAGGAACTGGATTTCATATAACTATTATGCAAGATGACATCATACAGATTACGAATTGAAGGGGACTTACTCCATTTATCATTAACAACGAGAGTACAAAAATTGAGAGTACTCAGGGGTATTTTTTGTATATTTACTGTCAATATGTGATAGCAGCCTTTTTCTACTTCAAATATAAAGCCAAAAAATACATATTAGACTCAGAACCAAAATACTGAAATAAACTTGGAACAATCTTTAGGTATTTAAATTTTTTAAGGGATCAAACAGGCTAGTATTTATAATATTCAAATGCATTTTTATACATAGCATTAGTGTTTCAACCAAAACTTTAAAAAAAATCATTATTTATCCACACTTGTTTGGTGCAGTAAGCAGCAACTGATTTCTATAATTTTTACATAAGTATTTTAATATAATAGCATCCATCAAAAACAAAATATTAAAACATGAATCCCAAGGCCATCTTAAGTTACTTTCATTTGTTCAGTGAAATATGCTAAAGCTTTATACTAAAATATCCCATAAAATAAATGTTTGAAAAAAAAATCGTTCTTTGTTTCATTTTAAATTAGTTTAAATATTTTTACTTTTTACGTGGAGATCAATGTTTTTTCAATTTGAAATTTGTGAGCTGAGGGGATGAGCGGATAAGTGACATTTTAGTGATTTTTAATGAATGAGTTTTAAAGTTTATAAGTTACTCGTTTTTGTTTGTTCGCTCAATCTTAATATTTTCTTGCATATTTTTTGAGACATAACGCACAAAATATTAGGTGACATATTTATTTTAAAAAAAACACTAAATGAATTAACTATTGTAATTGGAACTATTTAGAAATCTTTCAAAATAGATAAAAATATTTAAATTTTTAAAAAAGCTTTTCTAACGACAAAATACAAATTTTGATTGTTATTAAAATGTAACTCACTTTGAATTTAATTGTGTAACGATATTTACAGAAATTTGAAATTGTTCTCTTCATTATTGATAGTGTTTAATTATGTGTCTCTGAAATATATAGAGTAGATTTAATCATTTAAGCAATTTTGCTTAAATATAGACCAGCCAGACCATTTTAATGATTATTTCCTGGAATTATAATCTTTCAAAGTTATTTCCAGTTTGAATTGTAAGCTAATTATGCAAATTGCTTGCTGATTCAGAAAGAGTTGGGTGATTAATTAATTGCAAATTTTGAAAACTATCTGCAATAGTTTACCAATTTTAATCTAATTAAATGCTTATTTACTGATAAATAAATGCATATATCTACTGTATTATTGTGTTCAAGAAAGTATTAGATGCTTTAAATGTTTTAGAATACTACAAATTATTTTAACTTCATAAAATATAAATGTGTCACTATTATACTGAATCATAATATATAAATGTGTCATGAAATATAATATAACTGTGTCACTGTTCGATGTTTTAGGTTATTTTTTGTTTAAAAGTGTATGATTTAGTACTTCATTGTTAGATAAGTGAGAAATAAATATTTTGTGTATGAACAAATTAAATCTTAGCTAATCATATGTATATATAGCATAATAGGTAAATACAAAAACGACAAAAAGCAAAGAAAAAAAACGAAGAAAATCAAGAGAAACAATAAGTTTCATTTACTGTGCATAAGCTGCAAGGTAAATAGAACTCAAAAAATAAGTTCAAAATGTAGAGAAAGCATGGAAAAATAACAGAACAATGAAAAAAGGGAAAAAGAAAAATAATAATAAAAGTAATAAAAAAATAATGAAAAAATCCTGAAAAAATTAGCTAATTCTAATATAATGTTGTGCTTTTTAGATTAATGGATGCACCCGAATATTCTTTAATTTTATATAAATAAAGTGTTTTCTAATAATACTTCATCAGTTAGCAATCTCTTCCATTTTACATAAAAAGGAATCCTGCCCTGATTTATCTCCTTCGGTCAACACCACTCTCTCGACTACCACAATTTTCGTAGTTTTGTTTCCATATTATTTCATTTACCTTTTTCTTCAAAAAATTTGCTCGCATTCTTTTCTTACCTGTTCAGCCTGCCTCTTTCATATATTTTCTGTCTTGAGAATCGACATCATGATCGAGCACTCCAAACATGCCGATATTTTTTATTCATTTTAATCATGAAGCAAATGACTATTGACAAATATGCCTAACCACTTCAATATCTTGAAATTATTTGTTTCATATAAAAGTAGTTTTTTCGAAAACCAAAATGAGTTTCTGAAATGTTTTCGACTTTTGACATTTTAGTCGCTGTAGAATTTATCTACCGCGTTCAATTAATTTGATGGCGTTTAATATTCATAAGAATTTAATGCCAACCGAATTTGCTATCTAAATTGACGCTCTTAGTATTTCCAATGACTGTAATCCCTCGAGTTCAATTTAGAAAGCTATTACAAAAGCAGTGAATCATTCCTTTAAAATTAAGTTCTTCTCCTGGGCAATCTTCAAGTAAATGGTTTCTATTTTCAATTCTCTCTAAATTACCTACTGTTAAATTCAACACTACCAGATCTTTATTATCATCTAAATAAATTACTGTCACCCTTACATTTAGCTTATTATGATAAGATTAAATTTGACTGCTTGTTTTCAAGAGGTAGTTTGTATTAAAGACTTGTTTCTAATTTTAATCTAATTAGAATGTGTAAATGGCAGTAAAACGACAATTAGAAAAGATAAATGAATTAATTTATCCCATTTATTGTTACTTTGAGGTTGGTGCTGCTTAAGCATTTTAATGGATGCTGTAAAATATAAGAATAATTTGTTTGCTTGCCCATATTTCTCTCTTATAATTACAGAACCAAATTTAGACAACGCTGTTATCCCCAAATCTTAAAATTGTATAATTAGTTCACTCGGCCTGGTTGTGTGAAAAGAAATTCTTTTTCATTGGTTTAGTAAAAGCATTCTTTTAAGGTAAATCGAAAAGGATCATATTTTTCAATAATTAAAAGTAACACCAATAATCTTCGCAAATTTACAGCTCTTTTAAATCAAGTTTAACTGAGATTTTACTGCAGTTAGGTACAATTCAGAGTTTGCCTACTAGAAAACAGAACTAATTTTCACACAATCGAGTATACCCGGCCTTGCCCTTACTTTCCGATATTACACCCCACTCTTTCCTAATTATCGGTCAACAAAATCAACACTTGACCACTCGGACTGAATGACGACACCTGTCACACTCTGATTTGCATATTCATTGACTAGCCTAATCCTTAATCAATATTCCTTATTCGTTTTTTCAAAGCTTATTCCAGTGATGATTGCCATAGAAATGTGTAATTCATTAATAATATGATCTATAAAATCAAAGAAAAAATCTTCCAAATAGGCTGGAATTAAATACAAAAATGAAGAAAAAAGAAGGGTCGTCATAGTCACGAAAACTAATAAATGATTCGAGATCCACAATGACAATAGTGCTATTGAATGAACTTGGCTTAAGGTATCCAACTAGTGCAAAAATATAATTTTGGACAAAAATTTCGAAATTGAGTTTATTATAAATTTCGAATTCTTGTAGTTGTAGCTTTCTAAAAATACTTTATTTGTGTTTTAACTCTAATTATTTACAAAGTTATAGCAGTTTTTGTGCAAGGGGATAACAGTGGATAGGCTAGTGATTTTAAGTCTTTCAATGAGTTTATCTCAAAATCAGGTCTTTTCACGTTTAACACCACCATAAACACGATATCTCATATTGTTTTTAAAATAATTGTCTACAATTTTTCATGAATGTTTACGATTATAGCATACATGTTTTGAACTACAGGTTATGAGAAAAAAGGAAGAAATTCATTTTTCATGCGTGTTTTTTGCAATTACACGCGCGGAAATTTTTAAAAAGTTGCCTTTTTAACTGCATTGATCTAACTCAGTAGTAAGATAATCGTTCAGAACATAGTTGAAAATTCTCAAATGATTATTATTGTTTCGGGAAACAGAATTTTTTTCCCGTGTTTAGTGTATATACAAAAAATTGTCTAATCTTTACCTAAAAATGATCATTTTTGCCCAATAATAATTTCTTTTTGCTAGTTTTATAAGTTTTTACGCATAATAAAACAAATAAACTAGCTTTTTTAAATTTTATACTAATATTTAAAAAAAGTTGGCGAAACTAGTAGGATACCTGAAGTAGCGATTTTATTTCCCTAACCATGCTCTTAAACGTATAAAATGTCAAAATGCCTTAAATCATGCTCATAGAACCTAGTCTAAAACTTCACTTGACAGAAATTCTACTCAACAAAACTACTTCAGAATGTAAAAGATTAATTTTATAGCCAGATTCGTAAGAGTAAGCTGATAAATTGGACGCAAACCAATTAAGTCTGCGAAATTTCTCCATTTCCTAGTAAATGTACTTTTCCTGGAGAAATTACGAGAATTGCCGCATAGAAAATTTAGCCTTTTTATTGGTCGCTACTGAGGGATTAATTAAGCTTAACTCGCTACTTCATCTGCTTCAAATAAGCTTCTCGATGACACTAATGAGACTTAGTAAGATAAGTTTCTTCGAACGGACTGCACTCGAAATTCAGGTATTAGTCAGTACTGTTCTTTAAGAACGCGTTCGAAAATTATTAGTACATTCATTATTTCGAATATAATCTCTTTTAAATTAAAATAATACTGATTACCTCGTTTTTTTTTATTCTTTTCTTTCAAGATGACGAAATAATTGCAAAGTCGAAAGAGCAAAGCATAATTGGTAAATTGTGTTTGCAATTACGCTTAATGATACGTTCTAGTAAAATAAAATTAATTAAGCTATAACTCAACTCATTAAGGTACACTCTAATTACTATGGGGTAAACTTCTAATTTGCATCACGTATCGCTCTGGAGATCCAAGGGTTCGGGTTAAACTTCCTCAGGAAATACATAATTTTATCAATTGATGTACTAAATTGGGAAGTATTAAAAATTAGTTTTTTTTCCCAGCAAAACCACTACCCTTGATATAAATTACCACAATCCTAGTCACAAGTTAACACAAATATTTTTAAGAAAAAATTGTTATCAAAAGATAGCGATCATTATCGTATTCGTTCTCGGTGCTGGTTGACTGGATTAACAATATTGAAAACAGTTTGATTGCTAATTAAAACTTAAAAGTTGAATGAAACTTCAACTGCTTTCTTGTTTACTTTGGCAATTTAAGTCATTTTGATTATATCTGTTCTTGGCTGTGACTCCCATTGTTTTTCTTTTGTCTATTTTTCTTGATTCATATTGTGAATATATTTTTGGTTTCGTTTTTGCAAGGATTTAAAAAAATAGTGGTGATTAGAGAGCTCCATATAGCTCTAACATTTATGAATTATTTTGTGTAATTCTAATGAAATGAAAAATGGTACTTGATGGAGAAAATTTCTTGATTGAAAATTACAGATAGATACAACGCTTGTTAGTTCCATATTTCTCTATTTATTCATTTAACCAAAGCTAACATTAGCTGTCGTTAATCTTGGAGACATATTTCGAGCAATTAACGAATTTATTGCAAAAACTTAATTAAACATATTTTATATTTTTCACAAATATTTTTCCTATTTTTCACGAAACAAGAACTTTTTAAAGTTAATTCTTTAAAAGGAAAAATTCTTTATATGTCTAAGGTTGCCAGTTCAGGTTTACAAATGTTCTATCCTCTGCACCCTAATATTAATGACAAAAATTAGTTCCTTTTATGCAAAATTTAAAACCGATTTTTCGAATTTCCTTGACTTGTAACTCTTAAGCAGAAAAGAAATCAAAATTGAGTAAAACTTACAAAAGAATTATAAAAAATCATTTAAAATGATGGAAAAATAGAAAACTGAGGAATTTAATATTTTTTATGAAAATATTTTGTAATTCATTTCGTGACCGAGTAAATTTAACATTAATTATAGGCTCGAATAAAAAAAACCTAGTTAACCTTGTATGTGTAACAGGCAATGTGCGAATCCTGATATTCCAAGAATTTCATAGAATGCCTAATATATCTAGGCAAAGTATGGAAAAAATTTTCCCCGACACTTCTTTATTTAGGGCATTTGGGTAAATGTTTTTTAAAATAAAAAAAATCCAGAAAACATTACAAACATAAAATACATATCAGACATGGCAAACAGCCCATGATCATGGCGGTTGCAAAGCAGCAAATATAGGCAAAGTATGAAAAATAAGACGCTCTAAGGCTACGATTAAGAAGGCCAATCCCATATGTACCAGATTAAGTATCACACGTCGGCATTCCATGGAAAACCTAGCAGTTTAGGGAATGCCTGATGAATTTCATACTATGCTGGCTTGGTTAGTTGGAATTCGATAGAATGCCTACGCAGTGTGTATAAAATGGTGAATAATTTCCTACTGTGCTGACTAGTTTCAGCTATTTATAAAGTGTCTAGATATTCTATAGAATGTCAAAATTATTTACAAGTCAGAATATTTATCATTGCCGTACTCAATTAAATGTTTCAGAGCAAATGGCATGGGTATAGTACTGAATCGAGCAATAGTTTGTAATAGTGTACCGTCAATTCAATCAAGTCAGATAATTTCAAATCAGATCATTTTCCCAGATTGTTTCTAGAGTTGAATGTTCTAGCAGTCTACGGATGTTTGACAACATGCCATTTATAAGTAATTTTTGTATGATTTATTTATGTTTTGTACTAGAAATAAACATATGTATAGACATATATATATAGACATAGAATAGTATGTTTTATGCTAGAATAACTGGACAGCTAATGAAGATATCTACTGGTTTAACTTTTCTTTAAAACAGAAAGCTTGACCTGTTTTTAAATTAGGAAGTGATAATCCTATTACCATTTTTCTTCTCTCATACTAATTTACATACTCATACATGCTCATACTAAACATAACTATCATTTTCAAATTTATTATAACAAATCAAAAACTACTCTTTGCTTAAAAATTAAGTATATGAGATTAGCGCGCAAACCAGAATTTCACAAAATGGAACATAATAGAACTATGTAATTTATCCCTTTTTTTACCGGAATTACGTTAAATTCATGTGCCAAATTGTACGCAAACCCCAAAAAGAAAATTCTTAACAAACTAGCAAATGTTTCCAAAGTAAAAAAAAAAGAATTAATTAGTAATAAATTTTCTATCATTTTTAATATAATAATATATTATTTCTAACTTTTATATCTGGAATATTTTTTGAAGCCCTCAGGCATGATGATAAGATAAATTCTAAGCCCTCCCAAATAAGATTTCATTTTCTATGTCCTAGCGTTTCTTGTTTAGTTCAATACAATCTATGTACTCACTCTTTTCTTCTTATATGAGTTTCCCTTATTCCAAGTGATAATCCGCTCACTCCAGAGAGCAATAAAGTGTCGAACCAGCGAAAAGAGCTATCTGCAAAACACGCGATAGTGTGAAAATAGCATTCTTTATTTCCAATCTCTAGGGAAATCTAATTGAAGAGTTTTTTTCCGAACTCAATACCGAAGACGATGAAAAAGAAAATGCATTTATGTACGCTGGTTTAAGATTTTAAAGGCATAAGACTACACTTTATTAGCATAAAGTACAAGAAGATAATATTACGTTTTGATTTATTAGAAAAATTCCAAATGGAAATTTAAATTTTTTTAAATGTTTCATTAATTTTACGAAATATTTTCGGTAGTCATAATAAATGATTAAGAGGCTCGCAAAAATAGGATTAATTACATGCTATTTTTCTATTTTTAATCATAACTAATTCATATTATATATGCGAAATTATTTTCTAACCCGGATTTGTTGAATCCGAAATTAGCATAAGGTACAAGAAGATAATATTGCTTTTTGATTTATTAGAAAAATTCCAAATGGAAATTTAAATTTTTTAAAATATTTCCTTAATTTACAAAATATTTTCGGTAGTCATAATAAATGATTAAGAGGTTCGCAAAAATAGGATTAATTACAAGCTATTTTTCTATTTTTAATCATTACTAAATCATATTATATTTGCGAAATTATTTTCTAACCCGGATTTATTGAATCTGAAATAACACATTAATAGAATAAAATTTGTTATTAATTATAGAAATAGTAAAGTTTTATATTTGTGATCAAAAATTTAAAATAATTAATTTTTTCAGACATAAATACTAATTCTGCTCCTTGACAATTGAGTCACATATTCTTCTTCAGAATCTTTTGCATTATAGCACTTTTATTAGTGTCCTGTCATTAACTTCATACAATCTGATGTATTTCACTCTGGAGTAGCATTTATGCAGTCTAATGTCACCTACACGTACTCAAACGTTGTCACTATGCACTTTAATGTCACATGCAAGTACTCAAACGTTGCGAATTAGTACTCTAATGTCATCTACTTGTGCTCAATCATTATTATATCGTGTGCTATATCGTTTATTAATGTACATTATAGAAATAGTAAAGTTTCATATTTGTGATCAAAACTTTAAAATAATTAATGTTTTCAGACATTAATAAAACTTTAAAATAATTAATGTTCAGACATTAATACTAATTCTGCTCCATGATAATTGACTCACATACTCTGCTTCAAAATCTTTTGCATTATAACATTTTTATTAGTGTTCTATCATTAACTTCATATAATCTGATGTATTTCACTCTGGCGTTGTGACTATGCACTCTTATGTCACCTACATGAACAGAAACGTTACGACTCTGCGCGATAAGATATTGCAGGAACAGGAGTGCAATATGTTAGAGTACAGGGTTCCAAAAATCAATCTTACGTACGAACAAACAAAAAAAATAAAACATCAGTATAAGTATTATTACAATTAATGAAAGCGTCCGAAATGGAGCAGTTTTTAAAATACTGCTATCGTAACCAATATTGAAAGCCAATGCGCTTTGTAAATAATAGAGAATAACTTTACCAGTACATTTGATATATGTAATATAAATTCTACCTCCTTGCACAAATTCTTTTAATGGAAAAAATAAGAATAAGAAAATAGCATTCATTCGAACGTTATGAATATCTAAAGAGCTTTGGAAAATGGAACAGTCTTTATAATAGAATTACATATTGATTTATAATTGCCGTTAAATGGAGATCCCCTATTTTTCTCCTAGATTCAGTCCTAGAAATCTCTGCAGCAGCTTATGACAACAACTTTGGTTTGCGCATTAGCTTAGAACTAATTTCTAAATTCCTATCTCCAATAGCAACCGTGCACACTTTTATTTAATTACATTCTATTCATAGATATAATTAAGAACACGCGTACACTTCGAAATATTTCATTAAAGGCGGCTTAACATTGAATTATTTGGCATTACTTTCAGGCACATTTATTAAATAATTTTGAAAGGAAAATTTAAAGTCTGCTGGCTTCATAATAGAACAAATAGTAATGTTTAGTTTGAACATCATATAATTTTGTTTGCTAAATAGAAATTGTTGAGTTTTCGCATCGTTTCAGTTACCATATAAGTCACTTTTGTTGTTAGGAATCGTTTAATCATTGGGTAAATATCGTAAAGGGAGGGATTTGCAATTTGCTTATTTTTGTTGACAAGGGATATCTACAAGACTTGAATATACCCTATTCCTTTTGATATCAAATAACAAAAAGTAAACATATTCGAGAAAAAAGTACAATTTTAAGAACAAATTATCTTATGTCACTTTAGGTTGCGATTTGCTTTTTTTATTCCGAAAAATGTGAGGGGTTACCAAAATTTTCCAAAATACTATCTCAGAAAAAATAGTTCACCGTTTTAACATTAATACGGCCTCATAGAAAATAATACGGTGCAAGTTTACTACAACTTTAAAAACTGTTAATTTAACCACGTTTTCGTCCTACTTGAATCACGGTATCGCTAATCATATGGTTTACCCTTGCATCATATCAAAGCTGCACCCAACCATGGCCAAGAACATAGCTCCTTTTGCAGTGCTCTACCTTTTAACAATAAAACCAGAAATGCTACTTAATTTTGACCCCGGAAGACGTGGACAACGCCTGAGCTAGTACATCTCTCTCTTAACCTCCACACCACAATCTACGAGACGATTTTCAACCAGGACAGATTAACGTGCATTTTTTCGTGTACACATACCGATTCCTTATTGGGCTTCAAGGATTGCAATGGACGGTTGTTGATTTCCACCAGCGGTAGCCACCAGCCCATTCAAAACGTTTCGGATTTTCTAAAAGTGTATACTTTAGTAGTATTTGAACAATCAATTAACATTCTTTTCCGTTTCTCAATTAATACACACCTTATAGTGATTTTTGGATAACAACGGATACACCATTGCACTCTTTTTCCGCCTCACATATTCTTTAAACTTTAAAATACTTTATTCTTAATTTTTTTTTATAAATAGAGTATTTCACATCACATGACTTTGATTTAGCGTCGCCGAAGTATTTATGTAGCAAAAAGCGATAAAAGGTGAATGACATACGAAATTTTCTTAATGTTCAATTTACGTTATTTGTTCTACAGCAGTTAACGGATAAAAAAAGTCAATAAATAACGTAAATAGCTGATCGAGACCTCGCTATTCCACCTTATTGCAATTCAATAAGTTATTTTTTGCTAAACAAAATGATTCCAGTGTCTGTTTTTTACTATAAAAGTTAATGGCCAATCATGAAACTCAAAATCTTTTTACTCATTATCTTATATATTATTTAATATATTAACTACTTAATATTATCCATGTTAATGTACTCGTACTAAAGATTATTGAAATCGTAACAGTGGAAATGATTCATAACTTAAAGAAGTCTTTATTGCATCATTTTGGTAAACTTCATCTACGTGGCAGGTTAATAACTTGTACCACTTAATAAGAAAAATGTACTCTCACAAAAATATCGTTGAACCACAAAATGTTATACCTTAATATCAATGTTAGACCTTAAAATAACTACCTTGAAACACATGATACAAACTAGCTGCAGCCTCAATAATCAGTGTTGAATTTAAATATATTTATGTTCTAACAAAATCATGTTACCATGAAGCCAGGTTCAAGAAGAATTAATATGCGCAATATTATGATCCAAAGTAACGCGTAATGCTTAAGAAATCTGAATTATCTTGTGGTTCAACGAATTCTAAATATTCAAACAGTGTATATAACAGATGTGAATGCCTTCCAGACATTAATTGTAAATTTGATGTTTCTTTATCCAGTATATCAGTTTTAATTTTTTTAAAAAATAATAAGTTCGCGTTCACTAAGTATGCATGATTTATTAATTTCAAAATTTAGTGTGTTTAAAATAAGAAAACTAATCGTCGTTGAACAGCTGACCCTGTTTTTAATTTAACACTATCAATGTTCAGCTTTGCAGCATTATAATTTTGAATCTAATCCAGGAGACAAGGGAACTTCTAGATTAAGTACTGGGAGAAATTTTCTCACTTGAGAACTTTTTGATGGAGCAAACTCGCATTAGCGGTACATGGAGAGGAAAACAACGGAAACCTCCCACTGTTAGCCTGACGACAAGAGAACTGTAATCCATGATCCATCCACCACTGAGAGTATTTTAAAGTAAGCATCATGGTCTGTGCGAGCAGACTGCAGAATTTGTATGGATCAGCTATGGGTGGGGTTCGAACCTAAGTCACTTCATTGAAAGGCGATGACAATAATCTCAACACAACATTAGTAGAAAAGTTTTTTATTTTATAACCATCGTGGAACAGCCGACGCAAGTTTGGGTTTATTACTACCAATGTTCAACTCTACAGCCTTGTAATTTTGAACCCAATCCGGAATACAGGAGAACTCTCGCATCAAGTATTGAGAGAAATTTGCTTTTGTGGAGTACTTCTTAATGGAACTAAGCCTCGTTTGCTTTAAAGGGAGGGTAAAACTACGAAAATCTCCCTCGGTCAGCCTGACGTCAAATAGAATCTAACACATGATCCGTCTACCACTGATAATTATTTTACGTCAGCACTGTGGTTGGTGCAAGCCGGGTGCAAAATTCGCATCGACCATCCATTGCTGGGATTCGAACCCGCTTCATCTCATTGGGAGGAGAGCGTTATATTCCCTGAGCCACCACGGGTTTTAGTAGACAATATTAGCGGGATCATAAAATCAATATTTCGTTATTTTTCTTTAATGCAATTTTATAGGAATGCAATTTATTATGTTTATACTTGCCTGTATGGAATTATAAGTATCATTTCTATCTATTTAAGATAATATTCGCTAAATGGATTACTAAGATATTAAAATTGAGTTCACAACCCTCAAAAAAAAACTTTGTTGCTTTACCAAATCAAGTTTTCTTCTGTCTACGAGCTATTTGCATCTTTACATCCAAACAACTAAAATATTTTTTGGAAAATTTGTTGGGGGAAACTAACAAACTTACATAGTAAGCAGGTGTGGTTGACTCAAATGTAATGATTGTTAACTTGGATTTAGAGGATTGTAGTGTGGTTGAAGCACCTGATGCCTGTTATGTTCACATATATTTGAGGAAAAGGGGAAAATGAATAAGTGAAATGGAGAAATATTTCTACCGATATGATAAAAATTGATTTCAAATGTAAATATGATCATGATATATATTGTAGACGATAAATTTAAAATGGGTTACAGATTTATTAGATTATGATTTTATTTTGTGAATCTTCAGTATTTATCGAATTTTATTTTTTAAGGTTCGTCTTAGACTGTAAAAAATCAGCTGAAAAATAAATTTCGAAAAATTTCAGTTTTATAGAACTGGAGAAATTTACTCTGAAATTGCATCTCAACTCGTCAAAAAAAACATAAGTTTTTTTGTAAACAGATTAAACCTGATTATTACACATTTTATTTGCTAGGTAATGTGTTTTCATTTTCTAATCTGTAAAACTTTAATATCACAACCCCAATAAGTAGGACATATTAATATTATGTAGATCAGTATTTTGAATACGCTGCAAGTTTCTGTAGTTTTACTTTACGAAACCTATCTCATCACAGCGATAAGTCTGCAGCTGCAATAATGTAAAACTTACTAAATTATACAGGTTGGTTGTATACCCCAGATACAGACCCAAAGTCTCTGGTTTGATCCCAACCAGTGAACTATAAATATCTTTTCCATGCCCAATAAACAAGTAACTATCTCACTCCTCGAAAGGTGGCAGCACTCCTTTACATCGCTTGATGCCTCGATCTGTTATGACACGACACGCAATCACCTGAGCATGGTAGCTCAAGTAATATAGCGTTCGCCTTCCAATGAGGTGACCAGAGGTCAAATCCCAGCTGTGGCTGGTCAATACGAATTCCGGCTTTGAAAGTTTTGGACACCTAACAAAACTGATTCTGAATCTAAACGATCAGAGAAATTCATCTGATCAGACCAGATAAATAATAAGACTAGATAAATCCAGAGAATTTCAAAATGAAATGTTCTTCGCTTGAAAATTTTATTCTCAAATAATATATACATAGATTATCCCTTCATTACTTTAAGATGTCAAACAACACAGCAAAATTTTATAATTGTAAGATCTCGATATGAATTTTGATATGTAGCCTAAAAACAGAATAGCTGAATTCTAAATGAAATTATTCTTTCAAAACTGAAAAATACTTACCAAGAAATCGATAAAAATTTCTTAATAATCAGCACAAATGATACTATTTCAAGTAATTCGGATGATTCTTTATTGTTGTTTTCCGAATTATATAGATACAGAAATATATACTATTCTATAAAGAAGAAGAATATTCTATAAATATTATAGTTCTGTACGTTCTGAATTCACATTTATTCATTGGAATGAAGAAAGTAATGTTGACTTCACTTTAATTTGTAATGAATTGAAGGCAGAAAAAATTTATTTTACCGTAATACATCTGTAACAGTATGCGATCCCGAAATCGGGAGTTATCAGTTGCAAGTTTGCTGATAATAGAAGTTAAAAATTATTGAGGAATTTTTCTTCATATGTTTGGCGTATTCTGTTTCTGAGAGATTTACCAATGTTTTGGAGAGTTTTTTCAAGTTCTTCGGCCTTTTCCTTAGAGAAATTTTGCTTCTTATTTGCTGCTTAGGAAATGGAGTCTGACTCTGCCCATGATTCTGATGGAACTAAATGAAAACTTAATAATTGCTTTTAGCTCAGTAAAATCAAAATAAACTATATTAAATCAAATGTGGATTCTTTCTCTTAGAATTTTAAATGAAATACTTTTTTGATTCACTTACATTTTCAGTGTTAAAGTTTTGAGATAGTTCTTCAAAAGAAACATAATCTTTGCTGGTATGATGTAAGAAAAAGGCTTTGACGATGTAAATTATAGATTAACAGTCACCAGGGATAAGTCTAATCTTTAAAGATTTATTCACAGCATTTATGGTTGGTATTTTGGGTTGCTATGGCAATAGAAGCAGCAGATGAAGCGTATTTCACATTTTGAAGGAAACCCATTCATTGGTGAGAAATGTTCTATTATTTTGAAAGACTTTAATGTGATTAGATGTAAGTTAGGGATAATGCTTATGTAAATGCAAGAGCTTGGGGAAAAATTAGATGTAGGTAATTATTAAGATATTGTTACAAGGTAGGTAGGTACTTTATTTACTTCGCGATAGAGCTGCACAATTGGCTATTGGTGCTGGTCCCTGAAGTTGATCCGAAGACTTGCCATCGCAATTTCGATCAGCTGCAGAGGGGATATATTGTTACAAGGAATTCATGCTTATGCAAGTATTAGTTTAAGTAATTACATGAGTTGTACCATGTGAGTAATAAGCTATCCTACGGAGTTAAGATAATTATGTGTCGGACTGTTTCCATGGAAACTAAAGGAAACCGTAACCGTAATGCTCTTTGAGACGGAGAACATATTAGATGGAATTGTGAACTTCCAGAATAGCTTGGGAATATTACTTAGAACATGTGTGCTTGAATAAGTGCACATTACGATGAATTTGTAATTTTATTCATTTGTAAATAAATCATCTTTGAATCCGTTCATCAGTGTTGTTCATTAAGAGAACCCATCTTTAAAATAGACTCCAGCAGCACATTATTTCGCAGTATATCATTGTAATAACTTATTTTGTTTGAATCCGATGATATAAACTTAGATAAAAAGGATTAGATACATGTAATTGTTCAGATATACTGTTTTTCAGTATCTGAGTGTTCTGATTTATTTGATTAGAGCATGCTAATGAAGAAAAAAAACATAGAGATGTATGTAATTGTTCAGACGAAGTATTCTTGGGTATTTCAATACCTCATTGTGCTAATTTAGTTCATTAGAACACTTCAATTATACTATAAGCTGTATCATATTTTTTATTATTTTTGCACTGTTACACCAAAGAGCAATTACATTATGACCACCCTGCTAATAACATGTAGGACCACCTTTAGCCCTCAAAACTGCTAGCACCCGCAGTGGCATTGATTCCACAAGGTGCTGATAGGTAGTCTGAGGTATCTGGTACCATGAGCTCACCAACTGGTCCTGCAATTCCCTCACATTGCAAGGGGGTAGCGTGGCAGCACGAATTTGGTTTTCCAAGTAGGACCACAAATGCTCTATTGGATTAAGGTCAGGTGAATTTGGGGGCTAAGACATGACTTGAAAGTCACTGGAATGTTCCTCGAATAAATCCATGACGATTCGACCCTTATGACATGGTGCATTATCCTGTTGGTAAACACCATCCCCCGCAGGAGAAACTGTTGCCGTGAATGGACGAACCTGGGTCTGCAACTATGTTCAAGTAGCTTACAGACGTCAGGGATTGTTCTATGAGGATTATGGGTCCTAATGTGCCCCATGAAAACATTGTTCCTGGGCAAGAAACCATGAAAACTTGGGCGAGCCCATTGTTACAGATGGAGGGTGGTCATAATGTAATGGCTCTTCGGTGTATATTTAAAGCTTATACTACACATATTGTTTTGTCTGTGGCGTAACCTTTTGATAGATGAAGTTGGACATAGTCGAGAATTAAATCCCCTCAATGGTGATCTGCGGGCGTGATATGAACTCGATAACATGATGGATGGTCCACATTAAGCAGCTGATTTGCTTAAAAATATACAGCTCAAAAGAAGAAAGAAAATCCGGTGAAGAAAACAAAGTCTCACGGTCAGTGAACAACATTGAAGAAGAAAAAAATAAGGAGAGAAATGCTACGAAGAAAAATAAATAAACAAAATGCTATAGACCAAAAAAATGAAGGAAAAAAAATCGAAATAAAAAATAATATTTTTAAGAACCACGTTTTTGTAGTGGAGAATAATAATTAAAAATTAAAAATTTGAAAAGCGAAAAACGTGGAGCGCATGAAATACATAACAGTAATGTTACATTAGTGTGTGTAGGTGTACTCATGAGAATATGTGTATGTATATCTGTAATTGTAATTGAATCTGAATGTGGATGCGGATGTGGAATATGTTTTTGTATATGTGGATGTATATGGGAATGTGTATGTGGCTGTGCATGTGTATGAGTTAGGAAATGTGTATATGTACTGCTATGTATTTCATGCGCCCCACGTTTTTCGTCTTTCAAATTTTTATTTTTTAATTATTATTCTCCACTACAAAAACGTGGTTTTTAAAAATATTATTTTTTATTTTGATTTTTTTTTAATACTCACTTCCAAAATCTCAATTCTTTTACTCACTGTACAAAAAACTTTTCAACTGACATGTGACATTAATTTTAAATAATCGAATCGACAACAAGAGACAATCGCGAAAATACTAATTTTTCTTTAATTTTAATTTTATTTNTCCACTACAAAAACGTGGTTTTTAAAAATATTATTTTTTATTTTGATTTTTTTTAATACTCACTTCCAAAATCTCAATTCTTTTACTCACTGTACAAAAAAAATTTCAACTGACGTGACATTAATTTGAAATAATCGAATAGACAACAAAAGACAATCGCGAAAATACTAATTTTTCTTTAATTTTAATTTTATTTTACTTTGCATGTCCTTTTTTCTCTTCATTTTCATGAATTTCATCCAATTCTGAACTATGTGCCAAATTTGAAATATGTAGCTAGTCAGGAAGCTAGTTTAAAATCGATTGCAAAATTCCACCCAAACAGACATACACGAAGGCAAGTTAATATAAACGTGGTGAAATAGAATGAGCAAAAACGATACAATTGAAAAAAACAGCATAAATCAACTAGTGGTATTCGCTCATCGAATTCTATCACAGATGAAATACTGGAAGGGGAGTAATGTGGCCTAACTACAACTAAAAATATAAAATACCAAAATCACTAGTATATAAGACATGTTAACTTGATTCTATCATGAGGCACCTTTTGATAGATGAAGGTTGAGATAGTCGATAATTAATTCCTTCATGTCTATGAAAACGTACTAAGAATTTTCTTAGTTAAAAATGAATCATAATTTTCAAAATAAAATTGTTTTATCTATGTGAGTTTCGAATATGATTTACGAGGTAGTTAAATAAATTTAAAATTCACCACGTAGCTTATAAGGGATATTATGGTTTGTTTGCGCAATGGAAATAGAATGCGGCTAGTTGACTGGAATTGGAAATATGATGCTGCTTTCAACTGAAAAGCACCAGGGGGAAATATTATAAAGTGCAATGCAGTTGTCTGGAAACTACTATTCTATGAATCAAATATTTCACATAAAATTTCGACGTGCTGAAGCATAATATGCCTAAATTAAATTATTAATAATGAAAAGTTATTATATTTAACACATTTGAATAAATTATCAGTTATAATCTTTGAATCCATCAATATTTAAAACGAAGAAAAAGAATATATTATTAGGTAGGTACAAAGCATTTATACGACACATTATTCAGTTTTATGAGCAATTATATTCCTTTGATGAATTCTCGATAATGATTCTTCAGATTTTGATTGCATTTTTTAAACTAATTTTCTAAATTTGTTTTAAAAAATTTTGTCAAACTATGACATAAAATACATGCATATTTGCTGTCGAAAACTAATATTTAATTAGGAAATATTAAGGAAAGGAGTCATTATTAAGGTCAAATTCAAGAAAGTGAAAGAAAAGTTTCAAAAATTGATTTTAAGGCAATAGAAGTAATCTTAAAAAGACGAAATCAGACGAGAAGGTGAAGAAAATGGTAAGATTTGAATATATAAACTATTCAATATTGCAAAGGATTTTTTTATTGGACAATTAATTTCAAGTATTTTATAAAAACAATAAATTTTAGACGTAAGATAAAATGGAGTTGATTGCAAAACATTATCGTAATGTGATTTTCTACGATTTTAAAGTCGCATTGAATCAAAAAGACTGCGTTCAACGTCTACATCCAGCATCTGGATATTAAAATCTAACTTAAGCTTTTCTATGCAGGTTTACAGAATTTCACATAGATAATAATCCTTTTTTTTTTAAATTTAGAGCACACAGGAAGGCCGTTATAAGCTGTGATTTCGAATTATGTGTCATCCTTCCAGAAAATGTTAATCGATCATAATCTTTGTATCTACAAGTCCCGTAGTGGACTGATCGAAAGGACACGGTTCCCAATAGAACACAAAAGTCAGGCATCACTGGCTACAGGCAGTAAGAGGGAGGGTGACTACTTTGATCAGCCTATGTAGGGACCTAAGGTGAGCGGTATCGGTCCTCGTTAAACTGTTCTACCGTAAAGTGCTCGACTTCGCGATGTTCGTTGGGCTGCCAAAGTTGAGAAGCCATTCCCTCTGCAGAGGATCGAAATAGTGTTGGCATGTCTTCTGATCATCCTTGAGGATGCTTCCCAGACCGTCTTCAATAACCCATTGTGAAGCTCTAGGCAACGCAAATAAAATACCTACCTATCTGCATCTACCAAATAATACAAAAAGAAGTGGAAAAAGAAAGCTAAACATTTAATGCATCGCCAAAATTAGCAGAAAAGCGAGGAGCAAGTCAGAATCAATAGAAAAGGCATTAAATTAATTAATGGTGTCTACAGTATTATTTCTGAAATCGCAGTTAGCGATGAAACGTACATACTTCATTATGACACTCCAACGTGTCTAGAAAGCAAAATACGGGTCTTTGAAGATGACTCCATGCCCACGATGATGAAAAAAACAGCGTGTCAAAAAAGTAAAGTATTCCGTTTTCTTTCTTTTTCTTTTTTTCACTTTCAAAAATACAGGACTCGTCAAATCTATTAAGTTTAAAGAACAGAAGACAGTTTCAGTTAACTTTAACGCCACTAAATTTCTTATAGATATTATTTAAAAATAATTTTCAAAAGACTTATGTTTCACCCTGACAATGTATATTTCCATTCAGTAAGATTGACAAGTGAGTCTCTTGAACAAAAACGTATCAAAAAATAGAGCATCCTCCTTATTCACCTAATTTAGCTATGTAACTCTCATACATATAGAGTGTAACTGTTGTTAATCTATTAAGTAAATACTCTTTAATTGGCAGATGTCTTCAATTAAGAAGTGGATCCATTATCTTTTTATATCCGAGTTGAGTTGACGTATGATATTAGTCTAAGTATCATCCTTATAATAATACGTAGACTAATATCATTTTAATGAATGTATAACATTCTATAATATCTTTCTATGAATGATGATTAATAATGAATGAAACATAAGCAATGTATGAGATTAGTCTACGTAATATCATTAATACGTAGACAAATGTTATTCAAAGAGTATAGTAATGTCTTTCGTTGAATGTATATGTTTCTATATGGTTCAGAATTTATAAATGATAATGAATAATAATTTGAACAACGTATGTTATTACTCTACGAGTTATTCATTATTGTTCATAAAATGTTAAACATTCATAGAATGTTCAAAATTTTAGAAGTCATTGTAAAAATACAGTAAGTGATCGATGTGGAAAGAATGAATTGCATGAACTCATTAATAACTCATTAGCTAAATTCTAGTTCAAATAAGAAATAAAAAATGAAAAAGAATATTTCCCAATATAACCTGAATTTTGAATGAAAAAAAATCTGAAAATGCAATAAGAGTCAATCACTAGTTGAGCCTTCACAAAGTTTTTTTTAAAATATTACCGCAAGCGTGACTATTAAAAAGAAATTATGTCATCATCCATAGTTCGCAACTAGGCATCAAAAGAAGGATGATCAAAAGTATCAGTGCTTCATAGATATGTAGAAATGGTCTTAAATAATATCCCTCATTAATTTTTTTAATAAGTTTAAGCGACAAAATAGATCTCGGGAGGTGGCCACGAAAAGTTATTCTCAGCAAATTCGCTTAGCGCCTGTTCCAATGGCGGAGACATGCTACCACTTCGGTGGAAAGTGTATAAAAACTGAAGGATAACATATTCCGTCCAAATTATTACTATTGTTTAATTGTTTAACATTATTATTAATTTAAAATTCTTTAGCATGATTTGTACTACTACTTTAAAAAAAATTTTTTTTATATGAATGCCAAACACTGGTAGGCTAAAAAATGGAATTACGATGTTTCCTTCGCTATCGTCATCGTTGGAATGAACTCTTTCGCACCCAAGGATGACGGTGAATAGTTTTGCTCGCATAGTCTTTTTTAAGGGACAGCAAACGCACGAAAAATTATTTAATTTAGTTATATTCATCTACATTCTCATAAAAAATCAACTCTTTTTTACTCTTAACTCGAAAGATTTGGTACGAGCTCATGTTGATCAAAAAGACCACAAATAGGTTGGCCAAAATTACAAAGATTCTGACGAGGGTCAAGGTTGAAGGAATGGGGAAACAGCTAGAAATTTAAACATGTTAAATATCGGTGACTCTATGTCACAACTTGCTTTACGATCAAATTTGTTTTGTATGTATTTTTTTAAAAATAACATTATGCTAACATAAAAACATCTAATAAACCACACCTGAAGTTTATTATTATTATTACCTGTTTCTGGTATCAGACCATGAACTTTTCAAAATTTCATCACTTTTTTTTCTTCTTTTACAACCGTCGATGAACAACCGACCCAATTTTTGGGTTTACGACTACTAATGTTTAACTCCGTAGCCTTGTAATTTTGAACCCAATCCAGAAGACAAAGAGACTCCTGTATCAAGTATTGGAAGAAATTTGCTTACGTGGAGGACTTTCTGATGGAACTAACCCGGGATTTGTGTTACATGTAGAGGAAGATCATGAGAACCTGTCGCGGTTAGTCTGACGGCAAGGGGACTCTAACCCATGATCCGTCTACCAGTGAGGATATTTCACGTCAGCACTGTGGTCGGTGCAAGCCGGATGCGCAACTCGTATCAACCAGCCATCACCTGGATCGAACCCGGTTCACCTCATTGGAAGGCGAACTCTCTATCCCCTGAGCCATCACGGCTCAAATTTCATCACTTGTCTAGAGATAGCAGACAGTGAGAGGCACTCGTCCTAGTGCAAAACAGTCACATCCTGACCAGTCATATAATCGAAAAAGTTGGGCGCAAAGACACCCATGCCCAGTCAAGAGTAACAAAGTTGCAGTTGCTTTCGCACGAGGTGAGTTAGGAACAAGCTGTGATTTAGAGATGAGTACATTTCAAGTCATCAAAACCCCTTCGGTACCCCTCGAAGAATGCATTTCCCTTGGAAGATGCAAAGCCTTTTCAAGGAGAAAGCTCTTGGAAATCCTAGCCATTTCCAATTTAGGTGACTCGAATCGCAAGTTCCAAGAAGGTGTCTGGCGGAACAAAGATCCCTTTTTGGCAAGGAAGTCATACTCCTCATTCCACGCAATACCAGAGTACGAGGGAATCGACTGAAAGGATACTTTATTATGGAAATTATTGATCTAAGTCCTGCATTTCCGGACACGGGAGTCCTTAGCCTCTATATTAAATGAAATAACTTGTAATGCAGAAATAGAGAAAGAAAGGATAACCTCATATAATAACTTATTTGTTCTCTTTCAATTGGAATACAGAAATTAATAATTTCAATTTATAATTTTCTCGAAATAGTTTTCTCCGAGCATGGTGATGAACGCCTGCTTTAGATTTGAATCGAATATTAATGAAATTTTCGGATTGCAAACATCTTATTGAATAGAATTTTTAAACGAGCTCTCTACATTGCTTAATTAGAACGTGTAAAATTCCCGAAAATAATTTTCAAAATGGTAACTAATTCTTCGTTCTCATATTTCTAAATCAAATTGGACTTTGTATAATTAACATAAATTTCAGATGAAAGTAAGGAACTCAGAATGTCAGTTTCTAAAACGAGTTATTAATGAATATGCTAATTTGTTTCAGTTCTGAATATTCATGAATATGTTCTGTGGAGATATTTAATTAAGGGTAGCGATTGTTCAATGATTTTAGCATATTTAAAAATAGAAAAACATAAAAAAGTAAAACTTCGAAAAATGTATAAAGCATTGCATGAAATAAATATATAATTTTGTTGTGATTAAAAGATTTATTAGTACTTAACGTCAAAATAATAAGCCTTTTCCGAAGTTTTTCCATTAAGGGAAATTGAAAAAGCCTCTATTTTAACGCCTTATGCAGGTTTTAAAACAAACGAAGAACTTAAATATTTTAAAAGTTATTAAACTTACACAGAAATTGCCAGTTTTACTGACTTCTCCACCTGCATGAAAGTTATCAAAATTCTCAATTTTGAAAAATTCTCAATTTTGCACTATTTTATGATCAAAGATAATGCAACATTGGAGTAGTTTTCAATATTAAAAAATCGCATACGTTTTTCCTTTTGATTAAACTTTGGTTTTTCGTATTCAAGTTTTGAGTCTTTTCAGAAATAGAATAAAGGGTACTGTTTAAAGATAGGCTTGTCCTTAAAGTCACAAACTCAGAACAGCTATAAAAATTCATTAGACGACAGAGTTTCATAAAAGCAACTTTAAGAAGGTATTTCAAATATAATGAACTGAACAATTGAGTTGTACTTTTATATTCTACAGGTGAAATAGTTAACATGGGGAAAAATTTTTTTAATTGCATTTATACAAATCTAGTGATCCTGGAAATCTTCCTAAGTCGAATGAGGGAATTTAAGATCTGAAATCCCCTCGTTCGAAGTTTTGCTCTTAAAGCTGCATTTTTTTAAAATAGCATTTTAGTCAATTTTTTCCCTAAACGTACAAGTTTAAAAACGTTTTATATAACAGGGAGACCCGTAAATGTTTCTGCAAACATCTAAAGGTGTTAGGGCACAGCATCAAGATTAAAATTGCATAGGAATCCATGCTCAAAAGATCTAATCTTACATGGCTAGGGGCACATTTCTATTATGACCAGTTCAGAAGCACGTGAAAAAAGCTCATAATAGGGAAGTGCCTCTAGCGGCATATGACGACATTTCTGGGCATGGATTCCTATGCAGTTTTAATCTTGATGATGTGCCCTAACAGTCTTTCTTAGTGTGACCAATTATTACACACCTTTAGCTTAAATGCTTACCTTTTGACTTGTTAAAATAATTAATTGTTCAACCTGATTTGAGGAGAAGATAAACAATATTTGAGGAAAATTTCACCAATCAAAGTAATCATTATCTTTCACAACCGTAATTTGGACAATTTTGAAACTGCTTGTCTTTCTTAGGAATATAAAGAAATTTTATTTATAAGAATCATAGATTAAAAATTATGAATTAGAAACTTATATTTATAAAAACTCTATATTATACTACTAAAGGCATATATTTAAAAAAAAAATACTTAATAAAGGTTTTCTTACTTTGGCCAAATTAAGAGGCTCCAGTAATTACTATGATTTCAAAAAGTAAAGTCCCAATTTTTAAATTTAAAGATGAATGACATAAACTTTCTTCAAATTTTATTTAGCGATATTATTTGAAGCTCTTCCCTCAAAAGAAATAAAATAGCCGGAGTTTAAGTGCCTTAAACTTGAAACAAAGCTATAATTCTAAACTATATGTACCTTCTTGTCGTAAGGAATTTCACAAAATTCTCAAAATGATTAAGTCTAAATAACTGCCAAAATCTGCCAAATCCATCATCTGAATTCATAAATATTTACAATAGATATATATATTTGAATTCTTTTTAAGTCCTACGTTCGAAAGTCATCAATTTATATATGATTCTTCAAATTTTCTTTAACAATATTATTTGAAGTTCTTCCCTCAAAAGAAATAAAATTGCTAGAGTTTAAGTGCCCTAAACTCGAAACAAAGCTATAATTCTAAACTATATATACCTTCTTGTCGTAAAGAATTTCACAAAATTCTCAAAATGATTAACTCTAAATAACTGCCAAAATCTGCCAAATCCATCATCCGAATTCATAAATATTTACAATATATATATTTTTGAATTCTTTCTAAGTCCTACATTCGAAAGTCATCAATTTATATATGAACAGTGGATTCTACATTTTCTAGTTCCTTGATCTTCTAGTATTTTCTGTGCAGCTTTGAAATAAAAAATTGGCTTACCAAAGAAGAAGGTCGTGTCAGATTNACCGTAATCTGGACAATTTTGAAACTGCTTGTCTTTCTTAGGAATATAAAGGAATTTTATTTATAAGAATCATCGAATAAAAATTATGATTTAGAAATTTTAATTTATAAAAACTCTGTATTATACTACTAAAGGCATTTATTTAAAAAAAAATATTTAATAAAGGTTTTCTTACTTTGGCCAAATTAAGAGGTTCCAGTAATTACAATGATTTCAAAAATTAAAGTCCCAATTTTTAAATTTAAAATTGCCAGAAATTACATAAGCTTTCTTCAAATTTTTTTTAACGATATTATTTGAAGCTCTTCCCTCAAAAGAAATAAAATAGCCAGAGTTTAAGTGCCCTAAACTCGAAACAAAGCTATAATTCTAAACTATATATACCTTCTTGTCGTAAAGAATTTCACAAAATTCTCAAAATGATTAACTCTAAATAACTACCAAAATCTGCCAAATCCATCATCCGAATTCATAAATATTTACAATAAATATATATTTTTGAATTCTTTCTAAGTCCTACATTCGAAAGTCATCAATTTATATATGAACAGTGGATTCTACATTTTCTAGCTCCTTGATCTTCTAGTATTTTCTGTGCAGCTTTGAAATAAAAAATTGGCTTACCAAAGAAGAAGGTCGTGTCAGATTTGATTGGTAGGCGGAAGTTTTTCAGTCTTGACAATCCCGTTATGGGATTGGATGTATTCGAGTGGGTGCGGTCCTGTTCTTGACATTCTTATCTGCGAAAATTCTTTCTGTAATAGAATTATTTGAGATGGAAAAATCAACTTCTGATTTTGTCGGACAAATAAATTTTGATTAAACTAGATAATACACATTGGTATTTGACAAAATTGTATAGTATCTTTTAAGAATTGTTTTTTGTTGCAATGTAGAATTATAATAGTTTACGGAAATTATTTGTTTTTATTAAAAATTGCATTTATTTCTTTTTTTTTTTCAAAGTAAAACAAATCAATTTTAATAAAAAAAATTTTTTTCATAATGTGCAGATTAATGAGATATACGAAAACGATTGCACACAATTGTATTTTAAAAGTAAGTAGAAAAATTAAATGCGTCTGTTTTTAATTGTACTTGGCTTTGCATAGACGCATTTTGCGTGCAAAAATATTTTTTTCTCAACTCTCGTAATTACTAACGTTTCTAACTGTAATGCAAAATCTAATTAATAGTTCTTTAATTCTGTTCTTGTTTAAATATTGTTTTCATTAATGCTGAACTGTGTCAACCAAAGGAAGGTATTTTCTTATGCACTCATAAAATAAGAAAAAACGGGGATAGGAAGTCAAAGCTCAATTTACACAGAGTATGGTGAAATGCAGCTCCCTAAAATATTATCACTGAATTTTTTTGAAAAAATGAGCGAAAAAATAGATCAATTTTTTCAGGAAACATTTACTTGTTAAATATAAATTTTTTAATCGCTGAGATAAAAATAAAATACACTCTCAGAAAAAAAAACTTTCGTTTGAGCCACGGTGTCACAAAGAATAGAGAGCTTGTCCCCCAATGAGGTGACCTAAGTTCGAATTCCAGCGATGGCTGGTCAATACGAACTCTACTCTCGATTTGCACTGAAAACTGTGCTGATGTCAAAGATATTCAATGGTAGACGGAGTGGTAGTGATAGTCGTGGTTTTTTCTCAACATATAGCGCAAATGCTGGCTAGTTCCATCAAAAAAAATTCTGCAAGAAAAAAAGTTTTCATTATTGCTTGTCTTCTTGTTCCCTTGTCTTCTTGGTTGGATTTATTTGCGTACGGAGTTAAAAATTGTTAGTTATGAACCCTAAAATGAATCTGAATCAATTTGGGAAGAAGAAAAAATTCGTGAGTTTCGGATTTTTGACGAAACCTAAATTCACAAACATTTAGCAAAATTTACTGCTTCGTTTCTCGTGTGTCATATCAATGCATTCTAAAAGTTTATGTAGTTTCTGGTCGTCTTTTTTAAGTAAATAGTACTCTAAAAGTGTATAAATGCAATTTATTAATATCTTTTTAAGTTAAAAATTAAAATTATTTTTTACTAAAATGTACTTTAGTGTTATTATTTTTGTGCTTTCAGCCTTCAAGGAAAAACCACAGCCCATTCATTGACTGTATAAAAAAGATATCAATATCTAATGTGTCAGATTCTTGGTCGTTTTTCGAAGAAAAAAATTCATAAAAAAAAACAACGTCAGCCAATTTCAATTCCATTGTTCTGATCAAAACAATTCCGTTCTTCTCGTTAAATGTGTATTTAACGAAACCTAATAAAAATTTCTAGAAAACTCTAAGTCCAAAGCAATAAAATAACAGTCAGCGTGTATTCTATATTTATCTTGAATTTATTTTCATTTTTTCACCTATATCTCTGCTGCCTGCAGTGAGAAATAAGTCCTAAAATATTTCTAAATGGAGAAATTTATTGTTGTAGGAAGTTTAACTCTACACATACTGAACATCGAAGTATACCTAGAAAGATTGAAGGGGCCAGTTTAGACGCTCCCAGATAGTTTTTGCATAGATCAATAAGACATCCAAAATCTTAAAATATAATCCTAATTAATTTAATATAAACATATTGCAGACTTGATAATCGAAATCCTATACTATTTTATTCTATTTAGTTAATGAAATATTTAATTAAGTAAATACTGTTTCGTAGATAATTAAGTTTTCTTTTTTCTATAAATAATAATTATAGATATTTTGAAAGATACTCTCTCTATAAATAATATTTATAGATTGTTGAGTTATGCTTTTTTAATGAAACTGGGGTATTTAATACCCATAACTAACTGGATTTATGGAATACCTATCAACATACATATGGGGCCTATCTGGCCCCTCCCGTCATTCTAGGTTTAAGGTTCTGTACACTGAGTAGCCAAATTATAAGACCACCTGACAGTTTGATGCAAAATGAGCTATTGCGTCCCAATATGTGTGGGGTAAGATAACTATAAAAAGGAAATGCTGGGCAAGTGAACCATCAATTGCACTGTGTCACGCGCAAAGATATGGGCTTAAACGTGACTTAACTGAGTTTGAACGCGGGATGATTGCAGGCGCTCGAAGCGTCGGAACCAGTATCAGCAAAACTGCTGCATTAGTTATGTGTTCGAGAGCAGCAGTTATTAATGTATACAGAGAGTGGACTACCAAGCAGAAAACCGGATCTCACCGTCAGGTTTGTGGTCCACACAGGCTACTGAATTCTCGAGATGAAATAAAACTTGCCAGAGTAGTCCAGTCCAGCAGAAGAGCAACATTACGTCAAATAGTGAGTAATCTTAATGCAGATGTAATTGCGAGCGTCTCTGAACGAACTGTGCATCACACATTGCAACCTATAGGTCATAGGAGCCAACGACCTGTTCGAAAGACACTGCTGTCAGCCTTGAACATAAGCAGACTTCTTCAATTTGCAAAGGAGTATAAGGGTTAGAGAGTAAATGATTGGGAAAGGGTCATGTGGTCTAATGAATCCCGTTTTCAACTACACCATGCAGATGGAAAGGTTCGGATATGGTGAGGCAATGTTATAGTTTGGGGGATATTTTCTTGACATTGCATGGATCCTTTGATTCCCGTGGAACAACGTCTGGAAGCCAAAGGTATTTAAGTGTTATCGCAGATCAAGTATATCGTGTGATGTTAATGATGTTGTCTTTCGGGGATGAATACTTTCAGCAAGATAATGCTCCTTGTTACACAGCTCATATTATCGTCAGATGGTTCAAAAAACATGACGGTGACTTTACCTTGCTTCTTTGAACCACGCAATCACCAGATCTCAATCCAATTGAGAATTTGAGGGATGAGATCGAAAGAAGCATCAAACAGCTGGATCCAATCTGATGGACCTGAAAAGTGCAGTTCATTGGATCTGGGGTCAAATTTCTCCTGCCACCTACCAAAATTTCACAGAATCTTTGCCAAAAAGAATTCGAGCAGCATTAAAGTCTAGCAGTACTAAAGGTGGTCAAACAGTGTATTGAGGGGGTGGTCATATTAATTTGGTCACTCAGAGTATAATTTTCTACAAAGTGAACACAATAATGATTAAGGTACTTAAATTAGACCAAATTATAAAGAGTCATAAATACTTAACGCAGAAGTACTTAAATACTTAAAAGTCAGAAATAAATTTAGTAAGTTAAGTTTTGAATTATGTAGCATCAAAACGAGAACAGAATCGGTCTTATCCGTTTTTCAATTGTTAGCTGACGAAAAGCTTTGATATCGTTAGTGTCATTTAGTAGTACAATTCTCTAAATACAGCTTATAGCTGCGAACTAAAACTTTTTTCATTTCGCTCCTTCTATTATTTCTTAAGTCTCTGAAAAATTTCGAGAATCTTTAATCTAAGATACTACAAAACTATTACTGATGACTGAGATCGCTTACAGCCGATATCACAAGTTTAGATATTTTAGTTAGAAGTTTAGTTTTAATTAAATTGAAGAAATTACGAGCGAAGCAAATTAGTACATTTTTACTGTGATTTATTAAAGGGTATTCGTTTCATTTATCAAGCAAAAAAGCAAACATAAGACCTCTTTCTAAATTTCTAGATTAATGTGTCAAATGAAAGTCCAAGATAAATGAAAACTGCATTAACACCTGCAATGAAAGCTTACTGTGAAGAAAATGGAAGAAGAGCGCAATCATTAATCATTTTAGTTAATAGAAATTTCTTCTTCGTTGGGTTCTGAAACTTTTGCCAAGTGTACTGATATTTTATATGGAAACTAAATTTAAAAGGACTAACTAACTAGGAAACTAAATTTTCTTATGTTTGTTTTTAAAGCCTATTTTAGTGATTCTTTTTTTCATTTTAAATAAAATTGAAAATAAGCCATTATACGAGGTTCATTTTTTTTAAAAAAAGAACATTTTTGTAATGGGGTAAAATAAATTTATGTGTGAACGTAAATTGTATCACAAACTAAAATAAGAACATTTATTCACTTTTCAACATAGTCACCATTAAAATTGAAAAATTTGTCAAATCGGAGCACCAGCTTTTGGATCCCATCATCAAAGAACTCTACCACCTGACTGTTAAACAAATAAGTTACTGTTTCTTTCAACATGTCATCATTTTCCAAGCATTTTCCTAAAATAATTATTTTTTGAAAACAGATGGAAATCTGATGGTGCTATATCAGAGTTATATGTTGGAGGATGCAGTACTTCCCATTCAGACCATCCGATCAGTAGGTCTTCTTGATCGCACACTTTCGCATCATGAACCTTTTTTCCTACTTCATTAAAAAGCTTATTCCATTTACGCACATTTCCATCATTCATTATACTTTCACCATAAACTTCTACAAGTTGCCGCTGAATTTCTCTAGAACTAGCATTTTTTTTGCATTTAGAAACCGAATACTGAAATACTGATTGACAAGGTAACAAACGAGTCAGTATAACCATGTATCCAAAACCGGCAGAGAAGTGAAACGTAATGTCGGTGTAGTGAGAGATTTGCCAACAGTTGTCGGCCTTGAACTGACGTCACTTGACAGGATGCGCGGACACGATGAGCAATCGGCTCCTACTTTAAAAGGGGCCCTCGTATACTCTCAATTTTATACGTTTTGAAGCACCGTCAACAAAAAAAATAAATAAACTGCAGAACTAACTATGCTGTTTACAAACGGTTTTAGATAGTTGCAGTCCTCAGTTTGCTAGATTCACAATTCAGAGTCAAAAAACAAGATATACGTGGACAAGGTTTTTTAAGTTTTCTTAGTTTATTGTCAGATAATTAGTGTGTGCATATTGCTCAACGATTTTGAATATAAGGAAATAATTTCGATACATGGTTAAGAAGAAAGCAGACTGTCCAAGAAAACAAATCGAATTTTCGACAATAACATATTATTAAGCTTGAATTTCAGTTTTATATCTAACTGTGCGTAAAGCAGTAGCTTTAAAATATTTCTTTATTGGCATCAACTAGACAAAGAATAAGCAATCGTATATTAAAAATTATTTGGTAGGGCAGTGGCTCCCAACCGGGGAAATTTCATAGTTTCAAGGGGGGATGATTACTCCTGATTTCTACAACACACCCTTTTGAACTATCAGAAAAGTTTCATGCTTACTTGAAATCTCAGATGGGATGTAAAATTTGATTTGAAATCCTTTTAGTTTGTCAGTTGAAAAATAATTGATGATTTTCAAGATGAATTTCTTGGATAAGCAAGTGATTTTCTATTAAAAATTATGTTTGAAGAAAATTCAGTTGCATGGTCTATAATCCTATACGTAAGTGGCAGGAATAGTTTTGATTTGTATCGACTTATCTCTATGAGTCAAGCTTATGAACTGCATTATAAATGATAGTGACTTGAAGAAATCGACATGAAGAAATCGACCTATTTGTAATCCACTTTAGTGGACACTGTCCAGCGCTATAGAAATGAAATGCAGAGCTTCTAAAATATTTATTTGCGCTTTAGAAGCATCTTGTAGATCAATGAAATCAAGAAGAAATGATCACCTAGCCAGTTGTCTAGTGAATCGTTGTTCAAATGCTTGGATGATTCCGAGATCCCAAGATTGAATTTTGCTGGAAAAAAATCCAGTGGGGCAGTTTTTAGTTTAAGCTCTAGTACTTTTTTTAATCATTCTTCTGGCGCTTTGTTTATTCCACAACCCTTCTGATTTTGACTCAGAGGGAAAAACGTCATCTCGTAGACGAAAGGATAATGCAGCAAAGAAAGTATATAAGAAAATCTGGGAACAACTAATAAGTAAGTTTTTTTTCTTTTTTTTTTCTTTAAAGAAAGAAGAAGAAGAAAAAAATTTGGAATAAGTTTGTGCGAGTTTTTTAAAGAAAAAATTGTTTTGATTTGTTAGAAAAACGTACATAGCAGAATAATTTTATAAAGAGTAACGTAAAATACGGGATAATTTAAAATTATCCCACTAAATATATATATATATATANATAATAATTTCAAAGTATATCACATTATTACTTATATATATATATACATATATATATATATGGAGGGTTAGAATTTTAAAATATTTTATTGCTCTAGCATAAAGTTTGCAACAGAGCAGGGTTTGTGTTTTCTTCTTGCATTGATAAAAATCACTGAATCAGAATATCTCTCTCCCCTCCTTCAAATGTATTTTGTTATTTCTTTTTTTTTCAGTTATATTTTGATGAGATCATAGTAGAAGCGATCAAAAGGGTGCTTAGAATTCAGATGGCGTTGCTTTTATGCCTTGCCATAAAATGCACCGACAATAAAAGAAAAATATCCCATGCATGTAAGGTAAGATCTATAGCATATTCTTCGCAAAGAATATATTGATCGAATGGTAACAAGCGTTTTTATATATTTTTTTGCTTTGTTTTTCGCTGAATAATGCATAAATACTTGAAGGTAAATGCGTTTATTAGTAATAATCTTTAGTTGATTCAGTTGAATAATTTAAATTATAATATATTTATTCTGAGTTACTTAGTATATGTATATTTTTTCAACTATTTCTAGCTTATAATTTATTTTTATACCAATTATATGAAAGTATGTGACCTGGGTATCCTGGTTGGTAGAGCGCTGGGCTTATGTCCAAGAGGTCGTTAGTTTGATCCCCGTCGACCAAAGACAAGTGCACGTGAAATCTATTGGGTCACAAAGTCTACCATGTTTCCATAACAAAGCATACTTCTAGGGGTACTGATAAAGAGATTGATCGTTTTCTGGTTCAGATCAAAATTATAATCTGTAGATGAATGAACGGATGTATGAATGAGTCCACCCGATAAATGGGCTGTGACGTGTGTGTAACTGAATGTAACTCTTGACCATAAATGGTGCCACTGAAAAACAAGAAGCGCACTCTCTGCTTTAAATTCGCTTGGTTTGGCATGCTGGTATTGGCTCATCCATCTCATCCAAGAAATGTCAGAATTTTAAAGGTTTCAATTTTCGATGATGAACTAATTAGTTACATTAACAAAGCAGTTAAAAGACGGATACACCGTTATATTTACTTAATATTCTCTTTCCATTGATTAATATACAGATATCTGAATCATAAAATAACTCTTTGTTTAGTGGAAGATAATTCAATTCATTGGAGATTGTTTTATCGTCTGTCTTAAATACTTACAAGACCTGGAATAAACGAATCAATAAATTATTACATTAATAAAAAAAATTAGGACTTTATTTATTTGTAGTAGTTAGGAATTTTTGCTATGAATCTTTACAAATGCATTTCCTTTCTTCTCGAATAAAGCATTTAGTAATTATGGTAATGTAAAATGCATCAATTAAGAGGGATTCTTCTTTCTGTACTGAGAAAACAGTTTTAATTAAAACTACCGTACAGTTTCTGGTTAATAAAACAACAATTTACGGCATTTAAACCATTATTTTGGTAGTTTTTCCGTGTATATGATAACAGTTTACCGGAAATTCTGGTTTTTAAAAACATAATTCTTATTACCTCACATTTATAAAGAAATACAAAACTGAAAATTAAATTTAACCGACTAAATGTTTTTTTATACCCAGTTCTAAGCATCCCTAAAAAATTACTAAATTTTATCAGATTACCAAATTTTACCATACATTTTAAAAACATATTTTATTGTTAATTTTACCAAAATCATCACCAAAGGACTTCAGTAAAAATAACAGAGCTTTTTGGTGTTCCCTTATGGACAGAAGCATAGTAAATTTTAACATAGTCTGGTAGTTTGGATCAGACTGCTTTTTTTTCGGTTTGCCTGACAAAAAAAATGAAAGCAAAGGGTCCGCTTAAGAGAGTTAGCGCCATTCTGATATCTTCGAAGCTTTATCTTTGCACAGTTTTGGAAAAAAAAAGAAGAAAAGAAAGATATAGCAAGCCAATTTGGGATTTATGTTCTTAGAGCCAGGTTTGAGACCAAATTTGAGTTGCCTTTTACTTCCAATTGTTATGCACGTCTTTCAAAATTATATATTCGTAATGATAAGATTTTACACATGTTTCTGTTTGATTAATTTTTTATATTGTTCCGCTTGGATACGTTATTATCAAAATTCTACAAAGTTGGCCAATAAAGATACTTTTAACAAGGCGAAATTCAAGTCCTAACTGAGCAGTTCCAGTTAAGCCTTATACTAATTTGTTACGCAATTTTTTCTTTTACTATTCTTTTTTTCATTCTGCGCATTTTAATAGAGGGCGCTGTTTTCTTTTGTTTTAAAGTTTCCTTTGCATTTAGTTTGTTTGTGAAATCGCTGTTTGACCGGTTTAATGTGAGTTTTTATTTTCTATAGATTTTGTTGAAATTTCTTTTCTGATTCGGCTTTATGTCTTTCATGAATTCCTCCTGGACTTCTACAAAACCTTCGGGGTACTGAGAAAGTTAATTTTCTCATTTGTCCTCTCTCTCAATAGAAAAGGTTTTGTTTTATGACTTCCGAGGCCGGTACCCTCTGAAGACGTCGGCTTCGGTGGTCATATTTTTATTTTTATTTCCATTGTTTTATTTATTTCTCCAATAAAGATAAATTAGATTCACTTAATTGTATAGTATAACACATGTTGAAGCATTGAAAGTTCTGGATTAATTCTAAAAGTTCTTTCTTCTTCTTTTTTTTAAGTGACGGGCACTTGGGTCTATTTCCCATTGACCTCAGAAATGCCAGAATTGCTACTCTCTTAGCGTTACCCAGTGAGCACCTGTGGCTAAGCAGCGGCGGTGGAGAAGCGTCGCCTACGTCATGCAAGCACAAACTCGTTTATAGGGCGAGTTACATTCACACTATCACACAGAAGTACGGATTTAGAACACAGAGAGAGAAAGTTAAATCGACGCCTATGGTGGGATTCGAACCTACAACCACTGGCTCCGTAATCCAGTACAGTAACCACTAGTCCAGTGATCGGTTTTTATTCTAAAAGTTGAAGTACTAAAACTAATAGCAATCTAATATATTGTCACAAAAATATAAATATCGACAGACCTATATTGAAGTTCATGCACAAAAATATTCAAAGCTATACCACAAACAAGTTTTGAGACGTGTAAAAAAAAATCAAAGTTTTTATTTAATTTCAAATGCTATAAAATAACTTATCCTTAAGCTAAAAAAATTGCAGCTACAAATATTTTTTTATAGTATAATGCATGTTAAAGCATTGAAAGTTCTGAATTAATTCTAAACGTTGAAGTATTAAGACTAATTTAATAGAAAATTAATATATTGCAGCAAAAATATAAACATTGACAGATCTATATTGAAATTTATGCACAAAAATATTAAAAGCTACACCATAAACAAATTTTGAGACGTATAAAAAAATCTAACTTTTTATTTAATTTCATAAGCTATAAAATAACTTATCCTAAAGGAAAAAAAAATTTGAAAAAGTTAAAAATATGATGCAATTCATTACATAGTACAATTTAAAAGTATGAAATAGTGACATTCCCTTCCTTCAAACTCAGTTTACTCTTCCTTTATACTGCTACATATATTCCAGTACCAAGCACCGATCAAAAGAGTGCTTAGAATTCAAGGAACGTAGAGGTTATCTTTGTTCATTGAATGCGCCGTCTGTGAACGGAAACTATATCTATGAAAATATATATGTTACATTTTCTCAGCGATGCATATATTGATTTAGTAATGGACGACTGCTTTGATATTTTCTATAAATAATACATATATATGTAGTAAGTGCGGGTGTACTAAGCATGTTTTCATGATTTATTTTTTAGAAGTTTTTGCAATATATAGATTATAACATAAAAATCTTTAACCAATTTTTGTTATTTCCCTGACGAAATTCTCTTTCTTAATTCATTATTCAAAACGAGACCCGACCTGTCTTCATAATTGGTATTCACATCTGACATTTAAGTTCGAATTTTAGATTACGAATTAGTTCGAATTTTAGATTAGAGTTAACAATTTTAAGTTTTTTTCCTTTACCAAGCTTGAGAACCTGAGTAGTCACTCGACCTATTATATGGACCTACTATAATTACTAATGTTTCCCCCTTTTGCAAGTGGAGTAACATATAAAGAGGAAAGATTTTTTTTTGTCGTATGCCTGTTTTTAGGCAGTGGGGGTACGACTGCTAATGTTTTTCAGTGGCGCCATCTATGGCCAGGAATTCGACTTCCGCCACGCCATTCGCACAACCACAGCCCGCTTATAGGGCGGGTCACATTCACACACCGAGGAGAAAGGACATAGAACACACAGAGAGAGAAGGAAACATCCATGCCTTGCCCGGGATTCAAACCCAGGACCTTTCTGATACAAGGACAGTTCCCTGTCCCCTACACAGGCCGGTCGGAAAGTCTTATTTTACTTTCCTTAATATAAAACTCAAGCATATTTATTTTGAAGTGTGATTTAATGCTCTCCGAATATTATAATATGTTTAAATAAAGCGTATCTTTCTTCCCCCTGCTTCATAACACTCCCTCATGAACTTCACCCTTCAATTATTCATTGTACATATATAAATGAATATATAAATGCATATATATACATATATAAATGAATATATACGTATATAAATGAATACATGTATAGTTGAAAATTAAAGAAAGTTGAATGTAAACTACTTAACGTTAAACATTTTTGGAACTTAAAAAACTTAAATTTTTAAGTTCAAAAACCTACAAAGCTTTAGCTATATTGTCGCACACTCTCAAAAAATTTATAACCATAATACCGTATTAAATTACTATAAATTTGATTAGATGTTCAATTGATTTATGTATCCATTCAATTGGAAGTATAGTATTCGTGCGATCAAGCTTAAGGATGGTTAATAAACATGATGTTGCAGTTCATCTTGGCATAGCATTCAGGCTTAAGTTAGTTTGAACGATAATATGATTCAGAACGCTTAAAAATATCTAAAAGTGTGGAAAGCAGATCTTAATGCAGGTTTTGCCCGACGAAAGTATAGTCACTGAGTCAATTCAAAACAATTTTTTGATTGCATGGCTAAAACATTTTAAAAGATTTAAAAATTGATTGCGTGCGTAGTAATTTTTGCTGCGAGATAACCAAGAACCTTGAAAAAGTTGGTAAAAGCCTTTATGAAATGACCATAAGAGCATTGGTGAAAGACTCTTTGACTTACCGTGAGAACGATGATTATGCGACGATTGGATAATTATTAAAGTTTTTAAAAACAGAAACAAAAAAAGAGCCTGAATGTGCCCCGTCAGGACTGGGGGATTGCCGGGGAATTGTTGGCAGCTTTGAATCGGTCCAGAAAGGGGTCATGAAAAAGTGGAGCAGCAAGGATGGTTGTTATGAAGAAATTTTCCATCTTTTGTGTGGAAGAAATTTTCAACTTTTTGGATCACACCGGTCAAGTTTTCTTATGGTGGTCGTCGATATATTTTCTCCTCACGCTTATTAATTTAACTCTTCATGGATTAATAAAAATGCTTAGTGTCAGTGGTGGACATTCCATTTATAAAAATATTTATCGGTAAAATCCGTTTTTATCGTGGGGAAAATATTTCT
This sequence comes from Parasteatoda tepidariorum, assembly GCF_043381705.1. Lineage (NCBI taxonomy): Eukaryota > Metazoa > Arthropoda > Arachnida > Araneae > Theridiidae > Parasteatoda > Parasteatoda tepidariorum. Next base: position 29,377,985 of record NC_092211.1, on the reverse strand, counting down.
GTTCCCAGGCAAATTTTGATGGTGATCCATCGAGCCCTACATGTTGGATAGTTCGGGACACACAAAAGAATTTCACAAAAATTATTGAACTATTGTCATTACCCTCGGATCGTTCTCTGGAGCGTTCTCTGGTTCAGATATAAATTACGATCTGTGAACTAATGAACGGATATATGAATGGATCCACCCTATAAATGGATGTAACATATGGGTGTGGCAGAAGTTGAATTCTTGGTCACAGATGGCGCCACTGGGAAACAAGAACCTCTCTGCACCACTTCTGCCTTAATGGTCGACGGCGACAATAACATTGTCGTTATTTTTCAGATGATCGGAGATGACTGAGTAGCCGCGCGAGCATCAGATGATTGTTACTTTTACTGATTCTAACTGACCCAAGAGCAAAGAAACTAGTATTCGCCTATTAATAAATTCAGTGGCATTAATTGTTGGATTAATCCAGGATTAGAAAATGATATATTAAGTTTTTAAAAAAATGAATTTAAATGTCTCTTTTTTTAAAATTAATTACAAATATTTTTTTAAGTAAAATTTTTATGTATTTTTTTTTAAAATAACATGTCTAAAATACGCAAATATTTTATCTTTGTTCCGAGTTGTAGAGGGGATTCTCGGGAAAATTGTAAATGATTATCAAAATTTTTAAACATATCAATGAATCAAATCTCACATTTCCCAAAACGTATTTCCTTTTATGTTTTGTAGAAACAACGACACAAGATAGTTGTTGTCTGGCATTGTTTTTAAATGTGCATATATTACTTTTATAGAACTTTTTAGGGATGAAACGTTTAGTTTTATTAAATTGTAGAAATTTTACTCTGGAAAGCAAAATGGTTTACTTTATGGTAAAATATTATAATTTCGACATTTGTGTTATTCCTTGCAATTGCATTTATTTCTATGCAAACCATTTGATAATTTGCTTCGTCTGTTAAATGGACATTGTTTGCATCATATGCGGTTTTATGCTTAGTAAATGTGTGCTAATAAGAACTATAATTTTGAAAACTGTAATTTTTAGTAAACCGTTACCATATGAACGGAAAAATTACCAAAATAATATTTTAAATACCATTAATTTTGATTTCGATTACCAGAATAATGTTTTTTTTTGTACCGAAATTGTAACTTACATACAGTTCGGTAATTTTACCGCAATTGTTTCCTCCGTGCTGAAGTTTTAAAGTGTGTTGAACCATAATATTGTTTAAATTCTCTGCAAGTTGAATAGTGCAAAATTGAATCATATCATTGCAGTTTTTAAACTTGATTACATTATACTGTGGTTCCATTTGAATTATGACAAGTAATTATTCAACACTCCATTAATGTAACAGCAAATTAAACTGTATTATGGTTCAAGATAATAATCCGATACAATGGTTCAACGCTATCGTAATTTGATCTAATGGTCCAACGTTATTTTAGTTCGATGTAATGGTTAAACATTATATTCATCCGATATAATGGTTCAACTTTATATTAATCCGATGTAATGGTTCAACATTATATTTATCCGGTATAATGGTTCAAAGTAGAACCACATTTTTCATTTTATCTGTAGATTGTAAAGTTAAAGATACTGAAATATAAATAATGTGTAAAATAAACACAATAAATAGAGAACATGTCCCTTTAATGGATATGAATGTCACACTGTCTTTTTCTGTGACAAATTGTTAGAAAATATGTCATTTTACCTTTGAAGAGTCACTAGACTTCTGAGGAAGTTCTGCCAGCACGTTTTCTTTGACAGTTCGTTTCTTTAGATTTAAGATCTTATCTGAAGCGGTCTTGACAGGAAGCAAACACCTCAGACATTTAGTGGCAGTTTTCCTTCTTTGCTGTCTTTTTCAACATAAGATGTTGTAAAAGACACCTATGGTACTTCAAAAAAAAGTTTCAGAACTGAATTATAATTCTTTAAATAATGTCTCCATTGCTAGAAATAGGAAATAAAAAATATTGAGAGTGAAATAAAATGAGATATTAATTATTAAATAGATAAACAAAAAAGTATAACTATCATTTTTTTAAAGAAATATATATAATGACCACTCAATTTTTTATTGTTCAGGGAGTATCAGCAATTTTTTAATATTTCGATTTATAAATAATAAGGTTTAAAAGGTTTTCAAACATAGGTTTTCAAATATTCATAATTGGCGTATTAGTGAATCAATTTATTAGTGACTAAACATATCAGCCAATAAGCAAAAAGTGAATTATCGTGCTAAGTGAATTAGGTAAAAATATAAATTGTTGAATGTTAGTATGTTTAGCATTAAGATTGATATTTAAGATTGAAATGTTTGAAAAATAATGATAAATAGTAATAATATGCATTAATGTCTTTGTTTCTTAAATATTTAAGGACCACTAAATTGAAGGCTTGAAAAATTAAATATTATAAATATTTATATTTTGTCTTACCTATAATGGGATTTAAAAAGTGAGAAAGAATATTCATATTCAGTGAATTAGTTAATGAGCAATGTCTTAACGAATTAATGATAGGCTTATAAGTGAGGTAGTGAAATATAATTACTTAATACTGAGAATCTGAAATCTAATTACTTAAAACTGAGAATGACTTTATTAATACAATTTATAAACCTATACTTTTTGTGAAGTAAACAGTGAAAAAAAATTTTAAATCTTGGAGGCTCCATTCCTTGCTTTCTCCCCTCAACATCCCCATGGTTGACTCTCTATCATTTCTCTTTGTTTTTTTCCTTAAATATTCGATATTTTTCAAAGATAAGATCATTTCATTCCTAAAATATTTAATTATTAAAATTCTATGTTAACGCATTTATTGTTTATGTTAATCATAACAAAATGAACTGTTACATGAATGAGAAAAATATTAAACTGTTCTTGAAAATAAAATATTTTAAATTTATTATACTATGCCTAAAACACAATAAGTGATTATAAATGAGAAGTAATATTCGTGATGTCTATTCATTAAATGACACGATAAAGAATTTCCTTAATTGATTAAATAAAAAAATATATTTTTACTTTATGCATAATTGATTAAAAGTATCAAAAATTGCCTTTTTCTGCTTCAATTTTTAAACGTTGGCCAAAATAGAAAGATGTATACCAATCAAAATTTTAAATCGTAATCATATATGTGAAACTCGGAATGTTTGGAAGTTGCCATGAACCTTGAAAATTCGCATACTATAATAATGCCAAATGGTGATGTGTTTACTATATGTGGCTAGGGTTGGTCGAATAAATATTGAATTAAAAGACAATTAATAGCCAAAATGTGAAGCTTAAATTATAACATGTGAGTAATGTTTGTTAGAATTACTCGGCAAAATAAGTTATAATAAACATGAAAAAAGAAATGGGGCAGAGGTTTTATTCAAATTAAATATAGATGCACGTTTCTAATTCAATTCAATTGAAAATATTATATCTTTGAAGTGAAAGGGGATATAAAGAACAAATATTTCGGAATATTATTTCTTGACAGCATTAGTTTTAAGCAAATTATATTGAGTAACAGTTTAAATTCGAAACGGTTTTTATATCTTTTGAGTACTATATTTTTAAAAAAATTCTAAACAAATGTTGGGATTAATATCTGGAAACATCTAATCTTTTTCTCTAATTTTTAATTTTCTTTCTTCTCTTTTTATTACTTTTGAAATCGAGTCAAGTGCGAACTAATGAAATGAAAATCAAGGGAGAGAAGCACGTAGAACTGCAATAACTTTCGAACAAATTGGAATTTCGAAGAAGAAGAAAAAAACTCCAGTTAAGTTTATAATTGAAAATGACCCTTTCAGTACATCAAATTTTATTTCGGTAGTTACATTTTTGAGGGCAGTAGATCGATCAGCGTAGAGTTTTTACAACAAGTTTCACAATTGATAATTCTCGAACTAATAAGCTAATCTGATTTCTTTCCTCCCTCAACTTCTAATGCATTTTTCTACAAATAAGTTCATATGTCTTATAGATAGTTTTTCTGTCTTCGTTGCATCAAAATAAATTGTAACGTAAAGCAAAAAGAGAGAAAAAAAATTTCAAAAAAGTGCCCAAAATTGCTATAATTTTCGAGTGAATTGAAATTTTAAAAAAAGACATCTCGTGTTGTGTACATAAACAAAAATGGCCCTTATAATATAAGTTAAATTTCATCTATGTACCATTCCTGCGGCTAACAGAGTGGTATTCCTGTTATTTTTTTTCCTACACTCTTAACAGTTAATAAATCTCGAATCAAAAAATTTTTTTTAATTCTATCATATTCCTAGTGCATTTTTCTAAATAATTTTGAAATTTCTAGAATTTAAGTTTTATATTTCTTGGGCAGCTAAACAGCATTAAGTTGAACACCCGAAATTGCAGTGCTTACGAACTTTCTTCCATAATTCTTACGAAATTTCTTGAAGCAGATTCTTTTTTATTGACTGTTTACAAATTGATAATGAAATACTTCAATATGTAATACTGGTTAAAGATGCTATGCTGGTTTAGGAAACTTCAGGAAAATTCTCTTTCAATTATATATATAGTATAGGAAAAATCATAAAGGACAAACTAACAAGTTTAGATACTGATTTTTTTCTACAAAATATTAAATTGCCAACAAATTATTACAGAATTCCTCCTCTTTACACAACAACAGCTAACATTTGAAATTTATTGGCAATTCCATATTTTGAATAAAATTCTGCACTTAAAATTTCGTACCTTACTCTTGGTTAATCCGAACTCATTTTTTCGATTCTCTAATATTTATATTACTAATGTAGCGAGAAAAGAATTTGTTATGAAGGTTGTTTTCCATGCTATAATACTTCTTGAATCAAAATCACAACTTAGAAAAATAACTCAGAGGTATCTTAAAAGTCCTAGTATTCTATTTGTGGTACTACGCGCTGTAACACTAATTAAAAAACAAAGATTCATTAGACGTGTTTTAAATTTTTAAAAAGGAGATATTATCAGTTAAATATTGTTAAAACAAGGAATGTATTTATAACAAAGGAATTAAAATTACTCCCAAAACTGAGTTACCAAACTTGTTGAGAATTTTTCGTAGCTACGTGAAAAGCGAATAGTTGACATAGAAACAGATGGACTATTTCTCATAAAGAAGAGCTTTGTGATAATCGTCTGCTCATTTATTCTTTCACACAAGAGAAGGTGATAATGGGAATATTTATTCTTCTTCTTAAGGCAGCTTTTCTGCCTTACTTTCGGAAATTCGAAACTAATTGTCCTCTGTTGTCATTCTTCATAGATATTTCCTCTCGCACTTAAGATATTGAATGGTAGTTTATTAATTTCTCTTTAAACCATTTATGCTCGAATTGCTTGTTTTCATTTATATTTTGCCTTCTTTTATTAATAAACGCTAAATAAATTGCAAAATTACTTAATTTTTTCTGAAAATATTTTATTTTATTTGACGAAATCTAAAATTTCAAATAATTTTGGGACTTAAATTGTTTTACATTAAAAAACCTTTTCGCACGATCTTATTTATTGAAATATTTGTTGAATATGTGGGGAGTGAGTTATAGACAATGTCAACCGTCATCTATGAAAAGGTACCCCATCATAGAATAGAGTAAACATGTCTTATACTAATGAATTGGAATTATATTTTTGTAGTGATAGATACACTATAGTACTCCCCCACCAGAATTATATCTATAATATAATATGATAAACAAATACCACTAGTTGATATCTCGCAGTTTTTGTGAGAAGCCGGGAGAGCTGTATTAATATCACCGCACTTTTTTAGTGCTAATCGTGAGAGCTGTATTAAGTTCACAGTCGTGGTCGCTCCTGTGTTGGCTATAACATTCGAGTGTATAAGTTGTGTGTGATCGAGACTGAGAAGCAACAGTGCAAGGAGGTGGATAAAGTCGCAGTCACAAGTAGCAACTCAATGCACTGCTCAATGTGGACCATCCAGCGAAGTAGGCGTGTTCAAATCGTAGTGGGCGTTTCTACCAATGTGGGGAATGAGTTGTCAACTTTATTATGTCACTGTATTATGAAAAATCCTTAATATTTGTCACATTTTCCATTAATTATCTGGATATATCTGGTTGACGCGTTAACAGGTTATTTGTGGCTCACTAATGTCACTTCTTAATAGAGTAAAATTGCATAGAACTTACTCTAAATGGTAAATAATTCTTTTTTTTCTTCGTAAATGCTCAGTATATTTGGATAATCCTTTAATACTAGGAGTGTTGTTAGATACATAATCTTGTTGAAATTTGATTTCACTATAATTTAAAAGCATTAAGCACTGAGAAAAAAATATGGTCAAAACTACCAGAATATGGTAAAACTTACTGAGTTCCTGGAAATATGGGAACACTGAAAAGCTCGCTACTTCTTTCTCAGTAATAATTTTGGTAAAAATAATAATAAAATATGGTTTTATAGTATATTAGGAAAATTAGTAAATCTGATGATATTCGCTAAATTTCAAATGATAAATTTCAACATGGAATAAAACGCTTTATTCGGTTAAGTTTACTTTTCAGTTTTGTATTTTTTACTAAGTATGTGTAATAAGAGCTATAATTTTGAAAACCAAAATTTCCGGTAAACCGTCATCATATGAAAAGAAGAAATTGTCTAATGAATGGTTTAAATACGGTTTATTTTGGTTTAATTAGCCAGGATTATGGTTTTTTTACCAGGCATGTCATTATCATACAGTGCGGTAATTTTTCGGAAATTATTTCTCTGTGCATGATTAATTTGGAAAACAACATTGGTTATGTATGATGTCTTATTCAGACTACCCTGCACAAGAATTAAAAATCTTAAAACATGTAAGCATTACACTACCATTTTAGCGGCAACACTGTGACGTAATTGCTTCTTACATTAAAACTGTCAAGTCGCATAATAAAATGACCGCTCATTGTCGAATAAACACAAGAGTCGAATAAAAACCTGAAGGGGGAAAAAAACACTTTTCTGAAAATTTTTTATTTGTTCGAAGTGAAGTAGATACTCAGTAATTAGGAGAGATTAAAACATTCTTATAAGCATTGCAAAAAAATGCAATAGGTTTGAACCTGAAAATTATGAGTTTCGATATTTACCAAACACACAATGCTCACATGTATTGTTTATCACTGACAGAATGCATCAAATTATTAATCAATTAAGGAAAACAATAATTAAATTTTTAATTTAAGGAAAAAAATGAATTTTTGAGTACTTGAGAAAAATAATTATAGAGTAATTAAGCAAAATAAAAGAAAAAGATTATTTTTCTATCCCGGGGCTCTGAATCTTATGCCTACCTGGAGAAAAAGCTCTCTGAGGAGAGATTATTGGAGTACATGATGTCATCTTTCATAAAATGAAAGAAAAAAAAAAAGAAATGTGAACACACAATTATGCATCTTTTGTATAAAAAAAAACATGATTTTATCTTCGTCTAAACTATCAGAATAAGAAAAAGTTGATTTATTCCACAAAAGTAAAAGTTACTTTCACTGTAATCACTTCTGAAGAAATTGCTATTACATGAAATAATTTGATCAAGAAGTCATTTATAAGACAGCAGTTGCCCGAAACTCTTGTTTTCATTACGACAAATTTTTACAACGTAAAAGTTTTTATAATATATTTTTCTATTTCTTTACATCATAAGAATTTCACGAATATCGATCGTTTTAATCTTGACAAAACGAACCAAACAAAATAAACTAGAAATAATGGTTTCGAGGAAGTCATTTTCTAAACTTAAAAGCAAAAAATTATTCACGAAACATTTTGGAGTGTATTTTTAAAGCAAATGCCTATAATTGAAGAATAATACTTTAAGAAAATAATAATGTTCTAAAATTATTTTTATTTTTAAGAAGTTAGTGAATTGAAATACGTGATAAAAGTATTTGTATGGCTCATTTTTCCAAATCCTTTTTTTTTCCTGTCTTTCACATTAAATGTGAAATTTTAGTGTCTTCTTTTAAAGAAAATTTTTTATAATAAACTGAAACAAGAAAATTGTTTCTACCGTATATTTTATTAATTTAACTATTAATTAATTAATTATTCTTCACACTTTATTTAATTTGATATCCTTTAAGAAATTCATATTATATTATATTATATTATATTATATATTAAATGCTATAAATGAGGCATATTGTTTGATTCCTTTGACAATTTAACTGCATCTNATATATATATATATAGATTGAAGAATAAAAGCTTTTTTGCCATGCTTCCTCCATTTATTCAACATCTTTACCAACATCCTTACATAAAATAAAAATAGGTAATTAGATGTCAAGGTTTGAGGTGTTTCTTTTTTATTGCACCACGAAAGAAAATTGTAATCCGCATGTGACAGCTGTGTTCCCAATCAGCCCGTTCTTGACTGTGTTATTAATGCATTCTGTCAAAGGAAAAACAGAGAATACTGTCATGTAAGACAGAGAATTAATTTGCTAACACTTCATTTTATACGTGGGGAACTGTCACTATATGCTTTTCGATATTAATTCCCATTGATTACAAAAAAATGCACTTTTGAGACTATATTTAATTTTTAAAAAACAAGAAAGTTAGTTGGAATGGAAAATTAGTTAAAGTGGGGTATATTAAATTAATTTTAGTTTGAGATACTGTTTAAAATTTTTTTTCACTCATATGGTAACAGTTTACCGGAAATTCTGATTTTCAAAATTATGCTTCCTATGACTAAACATTTGACAAAAAAAAAAACTAAAAAGTAAATTAAAGGAACAAATTTTTTTCATGCTTTGAAGTAGCATAATAAAATTACCAATTTTTTTTTCACATATTATAAAACTATGTTTTATCGTTAATTTTACCGAAATCATTACCAAAGTTCTTCGGTAAAAATTAACGAGCTTTTTAGTGCTCCAGAAATACGCTGAAATTTATTCTGGTATTTCGACCATGCTTTTTTTCTCAGTAAATTTCATTTTCGTTTATGTAACTGTTTTAATCATAATGTATCACATAATTTGTCACCTTATTTAGGTGTTCAAACTTATAAGGGTGGTCCATTTTACAGGTTTTACTGAATAATTTAAATCTGTTGTTTACGAGGTGCTTTTCAAAATGCAACATTACGACAGCCTGCACAGTATTTTTAAACTTTTATTTTTTATGATATTTTAATTTATTTCGAAACAAAACCTTTTTATATCTTATACAAAGAACTCTATGTATTTATAATACATATCCACATTATTGTTTTTTGCACTTTTGACAAAGCACATTGCAATACATACAGTCACGCAAACAATCTAGGTTTAATCGCAAATTATAAGGTTCAAATCCTGATAGAAAAATAAGTAGAGCAAATAATTTTATTATGAAATTATGAGCCAGATAATGTTAAGCCAGGAAACATTAGCTTATAAAGTTTTTAGTCTGTCTATAAAACATTAGTTTTCTCATTAATAAATAGATGGCAGCATAAATCTTCCTACGTCACAACTCTTTTAAATTATCTGGTACGCATTCGCAAAATTAGGGGACATTTTTATAAACCTTGTTGAGAAATATTAATTTTGCCTTTCAACAGAATGAATGATTCAACATATTAGTAATTTCATAAAATGAAACATATTTCTGAGATTTCTTTGTTACAATAATATTATTTAATCAAATTTCTTGGTTTTCTGTAAACATTTGTGTTGCGTCGGTTTGGTTAATTTTCCGTATTTTATTTTTGAAGAATAGAAATGAAAAAGTTTCATTAAAATGCCGGAAATTTTTTTTAAAAATTATGAATAGAATTTTTAAAATTATTTATTAAATTAATATCATTATAGTCTCTTTTAAAAACCTTATACAAGCTATTAAAAATTTTAAACTGAAATTTACAGAAATGACAAAAAATATTATAAGAATACCTATACAATATGCCTCTTTTTGCAAAGTGATTTTTTAATGCATTGCTGCGTATAATACAGGGTTATTCATAATTCCCTCCGGGGAGCGTTATAGTAATAAAAAAGAAGACGAATATGAAGAGGAAAAAAAAGAAACGTATGAAATTGCTCCGAAACTATTCAAGTTTTACTTGCATACATTACAGATGTTCTATGTGTGAACCCTTGGTCACACGGCATACATCAATGCGATAGTCCAGTTCCTGCCCAGAGGGAATTATGAATAACCCTGTATATATGAACTGCGCTACATGAATAAAACTAATTCCCCACTAGCACCAATTTATATTCTAATACATTTATATCTATATTCATATTCATGCCTATATTCATCTTCATGCCTATATCTAGATGTGTTTACGCTAGCTATTATACATAAATACATAAAATAATTAAATACTTATATTTATTATCTATAATCTTCAAAATCCTTATAATATAATATTCAAAACATGCTTCTTTTAAAATGAATAATAAACTAAGCACCATTCGAAACGTTAAAATGAAATGCCTTCATTATAAACTACCTAATTAAGTAGAAATAAAATGTAAATTAGAATTCGATATTGCGTAATTAAGAGTTTAAACGATTTTCTTAAACAGTTGGAAATTTAGCTAATAATGGTTTATTTTTCGTTCGCCTAATTATCCTTAATATTGTTTAATTATAATAGTGTCTTAAAATGTCTCGCGGGTACCATACATACGTATTTCGTATTGATGCAAGAGAACAATTAAAGTTATTGCTCTTTTAATGATTATGAAACTTTCTACCCTGCAAAAGAATAATTAAACAGTTTTTTATGGCTTCAAAAAATTCCAAAAATTACATTTGATTAGAATTTTTTAATTTCTAATTACAAGATTAAAATACAACTACAGCAACAAATACAATGAACCATATAGAGAACAAGCAGAGCCCAATTTTTGAGACTACTCAAATGCAAAAAAAAGTAGTTTTTTACACTTTTCTCCATGTTGGATATATTCAAATTTTTTGAATCAATTTTTAGAAATAGAGTCTGGAATATTGGACGTCGTACTCTTTGCTTAAATTACAGAATTTGAACACAAACAGCTCTGCAATTATACGAGAAACATATAGATGAGATTANTTTTCAGTTCGAAAGAATCTTAAATTAGCGGCTAGAAAATGGTTCTATTTTAATGGTTCTATTTTAATTACACTCGTGGGTAAAACATCAAATAAAGCGTTAAAAAAATACATTCTTCGGAATATTATTTCTCCAAAAATCTAATAAAGAACTGAAAATCTAATAAAGAATTGCAAGTTTAATTATGGTACTTAAAAATTTCACACATTGATAAATATAATAATTTTGAAATAAGGATTTATCAAAATAAAATATTATGTTGATTTAAGTATAAAAAAATGCTTATTCTTGTATGGTTAATAAATGTAATTATATTAAGGAAACTATACTATTAATTATACTATTGATTAATTGGTCTATTCTGAAGTAATAAAAATGTGACATTTCAGTTCTCTAGACGTTCTTAATCTCTCAAAACTAAATCTGAGTTTAATTTATTCTCCAAATTATTCGTTAGACGTATTTTTAAAAACACAGCATTTTGATTGTATATAAAACATTTTTACGATGTTTATTTGAAACATCTTATCTTGGCTGTAAATGATTTATACTAATTTGATTTAAACTAATGGAAAATTAATACTGATGGACATTTTTGTAACAAAAATACTAAGAAAATTTGGGTTTCTATCTGTCATTTGGTGAAAAAGATAGAGCACTCAGATAGCAGTGTATGGATGATTTTGATGTCAGTAACAATCTTTATCACAAACACCAACAAGATTAATAAATTGTTAGCAAGAAAACCGTGCTAGCTTAAATTTTTTTTAAATTTAACTATGCTGGTTTGCACGATATGAGGTTCAAGTTATACTAGCCTAATTAACCCTTTTATATCGAGATTGAATCTGTCTTTACAAAACAAGACTAGAAAAAAATTTATGATATTAAGAATGAATCATCATTCGCAAATCAAGAGTATAAAGCGTTGTCAAACCAAGATATACTTTCCTTAACGCTTTAAAAGTGAAGATATATTTAACATAAACAAATCGTAGTTTTTAAGAGTCTGGACAAAGCTAGAATGAAAAAAAGGCAAGCAGAAGTTTTACAGTATTTGTAAATGAAAGTTTAAAAATGGAATATTTTTAAAAAGGTTTTTGCATGACTTCATTCAATGTGACATATTTTGCGAATAAAAATATTGCGTAAAAACAAAACAAAAAATTATTTTAACGGTTAGATCAAGAAAAATTTCCCTAAAATTCAATTTACACAGTCGAAATACATCATTAAAAATAAGGCAAATAATAGTGCAAAATATTCCGGCCAAAATTACCTTACAAAGTACTGGCACTTTGGGAGCATCATCCGCGAAGTCGATTTAATCGTAAAATCCCTTTTACAGTAAAATTGATTCAGTGATTTCGCTGTAATTATTACAGTAAAAATTAGAGTATATCAAATTTTTCGTTCCGCGGTATGTTACGGTAAAAATGGATTATTTTATGAATATAAGGATTTCATGTATATAAGGATTTTATGTAATGGATTTTATGTAATGGTTTTTATATACACTGGTGTGCAAAACTTAAGCAACAAGTGCGTTTATTGTCATAACTCTACAAGAAATCATTCGATTGACAAGAAATTTGATTATGATGTACATTATTTTGTACTTAAACGATGGTAAAAGAATAATGGCGCAGAAATGAATATAAAGCTTAAACTAGGATATGGAACAAAAAAAAGGCTTTATTTGACATATAGTGGCGTTACACATGATTGCCTGAAGAAGCGTAAGTACAACCGGCAGATGTTCGCTAGTATAGGATATGCCCTCCCCTTACTGTAATTGTTGCATGGCATCGTCTCTTCATGCTAGCACCTGATTGTCCAGGAGTTCTTGGGGTAAACGTCTCCATTCCTCCTTTAGTGCATCTTTCAGCTGATGGGTGTTACGAGGAGAATACTGTCGTGTCGCAAGACGCCTCCCTGATGCATCCCACACATGCTCTATGGGATTTAGATCTGGAGAGTAAGCTGACCAATCCATTCGTGTGATATCTTCACTTTCCAGTAGCTCTTGAACATTAGCAGTACGGTGTGGCCGGGCATTGTCATCCTTAAAAATGAAGTCTGGTCCAATGGCCCCTCGGAACAGACGCACATGGGGTAGGGTTACCTCACTGCAGTAGCGATCTCCAGTTACAGAACCTCGGTCGAAGATCTGAAACTCAGTCTACCCGTTCAACGTAATGCCACCCCAGACAACTCCAGGACCACCGTAATGATATCTTCCTGCGATGTTATTGGGATGAAATTGAGCTCCAACCTCTCACCAGATCAACTGACGTTGAGAATCGCTTGTAGCACAAAAACGACTCTCATCTGTGAAGAGGACGCGACTCCATTGATGAAGTGTCCAGGTTTCGTGTTCTCTGCACCACTCTAAACGGTGCCGCCGATGGCTAACTTTTAAAGGTATGCAGCGTTCAGAACGTCTAGCAAATAAGCCACCTTTGTAGAGGCGTCTGGCTACTGTAAATCTTGATACTTGTCGTCCTGTGGCTGTGCACAGCTTCTGAGATATGGCGCTCGCTGACTGAAAACGGTTTCTTTTCACCTGGAGGACAATGTAACGGTCATCTCTTGGCGTTGTTTTCCTTGGAAGGCCACCACCAACCTTCCGAACAGCTGTACCAGTAGTTTTAAAGGCATTCCAAACACGAGAAACAACACTTTTGTTGATCCCGAACTCTTCGTGACACTGGTCACACTACGCCCCTCCTCAGTCTTCCCAATTATTCTTCCTCGAGTAAAGTCGTCTAAATGATTTCTTGAAGACATATTTCACAAAACAAATCACTTGCACTTGCAGCGAATGTCTTTAACTACGGTGCTCTTCATCTTTTTATCACAGCTTTGACCTGCGCGCGCCGACCCACAAGGTTTACGTACACTTACATCACCTACGACGTTTTATTTCTAAAATTTGCATACAAATAATCTTTCTACTGAATTACGTGCATATTATACTGCAATTTCATGGCT
>NC_092211.1:29330863-29363732 GCF_043381705.1 Parasteatoda tepidariorum | reverse complement strand
GGACAATGTAACGGTCATCTCTTGGTGTTGTTTTCCTTGGACGGCCACCACCAACCTTCCGAACAGCTGTACCAGTAGTTTTAAAGGCATTCCAAACGCGAGAAACAACACTTTTGTTGATCCCGAACTCTTCGCGACACTGGTCGCCCCTTCTCAAGATTCCCAATCATTCTTCCTCGAGTAAAGTCGTCTAAATGATTTCTTGAAGACATGTTTCACAAAACAAATCACTTGCACTTGCAGAGAATGTCTTTAACTACGGTGCTCTTCATCCTTTTATCACAGCTTTGACCTGCGCGCAGACCCACAAGGTTTACGTACACTTACATCACATACGACGTTTTATTTCTAAAATTTGCGCACAAATAATCTTTCTACTGAATTACGTGCATATTATACTGCAATTTCATGGCTATCTTATACTTTGTTGGGGAGCTGTGGCCGAAAAACCACTTGTTGGTTAAGTTTTGCACACCAGTGTATAAAAGTACCGGAACTCAGAGGGCCGATACTTTTTATCGTAATTTAATCAAGAGATATTTTACAGTGAGGAAGAAATAAAGTTATTTTTGGAAATGTGATTTGCAGAAGTGCTTAACAATTACATTTAATCGAATCAAACAATTTTCCCTAAAATTTCCCTAATTATACAGTCGAGGTCAAAATATTTTACGAAAATTAGATAAGGAGCACGACATTACAAAGTTATTCTTCAGATTTTTTTTTTCACGGCAACAGTGTTGTCATAGCCTACAATGTTAGAAATTTCTCTGAAAAAAATACAATTTATTAATTGCTATTTCACCATATTCAAACAAAGCAATTAAATAACCATAAATAAGATGGTATTCAAACTGTTAGCTGTGAAAAAATCGTTTATTAACTGCTTTTATCTAATATGGTTAAACAACCAGAATTTTAACACACCAACTAGACCCACCTAATGACGCCACTTAGTTCCTTGCAGATGGATGTTTAATACAGCAAAGAGAGTTAATCTGTCAGTCTCATGACTGAAAGAATCAGAGTTCGAGTCCCACCTTTAACCCCACAATATTTCCTCCATTCCTTTTCAACATCCTGCTCCCTGTGCTCCTCAATTTGTGGCCCTACACTAATAGAATTCTATTCTCTCATGCACGCATAGATAGCAGAACCATAAAGCTGCCAAAATGTGTCCTATGTCCAGTTAAATTTCATTTTCAGTATTTTGAAGCCATGCTAGTTGTAAATGGTTAAAAACCATGTAGTTTGGTATTCCTGTTTTTTTAACCATTTAGTAGCAAACGGTTTCAAAACCGTAAAGGTAAAAAATGTTCCTTCAGGTAAATTTTATGGTCAATTAGATGGACAGACTGGCTATTTTACCATAATTTTAAAATCAAAATTCTGAGAATATATAAGAGCATTATATTATCAATAATATAATAGATAATATATTATGAATAAGAAAAATGCGTAAATTCCATCCTAAAACATGATATTATAAGTACGGAATATATTATAAGTACTAAGTATAATATAATAAGTACAGAATATAACGAATTCTATCCTAAGACATCATTATATTTGAGCTCTCATGATTACGCAAAGCATTCAATCATATGAATGATTTTAAATAAATTTCTCAAAACTATAATTTAGATTCGATTTTTGCTAAACAATAAAAGAAATCATTTAAAATAAAAGGTTGCCATGTTTTTCTTTAACGTGATACTTTAGATATACTGTACATGAGTCCTAAATATAATCTCGAAGCAAAATAAATCAAGAAAATACTCGTGGAATAAAATAAATCTAGAAACTGCTGGCGAAATAAAATAAATAAATAAAAAAAAAACTTTTGAGTTTTTTTTTCTTCTTTTTCTTCTTTTATTCTTTCTCTTTCTGGTTCAAACTGATGAATGGATCACGATCACAGCACTTTTTCCTAACAAGGTGAAAATCAAAAAGATAAAAATTTTCTTTGAAAAAGCGCAGACCACATATTTTATAAAACTATATTTTTTCTTTTAAGATGGAAGAGTTTATGGAATATCAGTGAAGTTAGAAATACTGTAAAAATGGGGCTTGATGCTAGAGAGTCAAAGTATAATGTATTTTCATGTAGAACCTATGAACATCTGGTTCTTAATGTAAAATACGATTGTAGGTAAGTTAAACAGGAAATGTATGATAAATAATATTTAATAAATTCAAATTAAATTCAAGTTTTTCAAAAATTTGTTTTGATTCTGAGCCTATTTTTTCAACAATAACAATCGACTCAAATTTATCAAACAACCGAAATTTGTGTTAGTTTTTGTTAAAGAAATGACTAATATAGCTTGTATATATTTTATTCTTAATGTATTTAATTTTTGTAAGCTAAATAATGCTTTAAACATTCATAAGTATTTCAGAATCTTGCTAATACTTTTAATAAAACTAACAATAATTTTTAGAACTAAATAACATAAAAAATACACTTTTTTATAAGTTTCAGAAATCAATGAAAAATTCAAGAAAAATAATTTGCCTTAACTAATAAGTTATATTCAAAACAATCTTTAAGAAATATAGATAACTGAAGAAACCATTTAATTGGCAATTAGGTTTTATCTAGTGCTGAGCAATTTAAGATATTAAACTACGTTTAATACGCTTCAATTTTTTTTTTTATGAAAAAAGTTTGACTAATTTTGGTATGATTTCTCTACAGATAAAATTATTAGACACATATAATATATATAAGTTGGGCAGAGTGGGGTCAATTGTAACATTTTTTACTTAATTATTTTTAACTAACAAGAAATCCAAAATATTATTAGTATTAATTGACAGACGAGTAAAGTAGACTATCCTCTACTAGAAAAAGAAATAAATACCTTATTTTAAAGGTTATTATATTAGTTATTAACAATGTTTGACAGTCGTGCACTTGTTACAATTATTCCCACTTACGGGGTCAGTTGTAACAGTTCATAAATTCAACTAAAACATAGTTAATTATACATATTATCATAGTTGTGATATATTTTTTATTGATCAAAATAGTAGTGATATTTTAGGAGTAAATGAGCAAAGACGTAAAGGGCTAAACTTTTAACTTTAAGGGGTTAAAAATTTTAATTTATGCTGTCGAATGTGACAAATAAAATAATGCACATGCAATATATTATAAATGATATAGGAAACTATTGGTGGTTCTTAAAGAGTTAAGTAATGGTTTGTAAACATAAGATTATTTATTTTCAGCTGGTACAATCGTCCTTTTACTTATTGTTACAATCGTCCCCAAGACGCCATTTCAGCTTCATTTGTTAAAAACATTGCTAGTTAATTAACAAAACTAATTATTTTTCATTGAAATGCTAATTAAGGTGCCCACTTACATATTCGGTTAATAATTTTTATTTGTTTAAACAAAATTACTATGTTACAATATAATATTGTAATACCAAAAAAAGTACTTACGCAGCGTAAAAATATCTTTTGTGATGTAACTCTTTCAAAAGTACATAAAAATGGTTGCCAGCAGGAGTGTACATGTAGATTTANAAATCTAGAACCCGACACTAGAAATTTTTGCTCTGTTACAATCGTACCCTGTTACAATTGACCCCACTCTCCCCTGCAGATAATATATAAAAGTAACTTTTATCATTTTCTTTTTTAAATTAAATCATATGTCTCCACCTTTTTTTATTAAATTAAATAATAAACAGCATTTATTTATACAATTCAGTAATAAATATACAGGTATTATTCAACAATTGAACTTGATAAAACTGTACCTCAAATAATTATATACATCATCTACAACTTATTTCTTACGATTGCTAAAAAGTCTTTGAAACATACAAGATAGTTTTACAAAAGTCTTTAGATTCCTTTTATACATAAACATAAATTGATAAAATAAACATTTGTCGCAGGTTTTAACGTTGGAGAGAAGATGATATTCTCAGTTTTGATCCTTTTAATCAAACTGATATAAATTTCAGAGTTTCTCTCATCTATCATAGACGTCGGTATAGTCAAACGTACATTCACTGATTAATTTAAGCTGCTGCCTTTGTATGAGGAGTGTTAAATAAATTTATTGAGAAACCCAAACTCAAATAAGTTGAACATTCGATTCTCCCTTAATAATCTGCAAATGAACTATTCAATTTCGTAGATAGACAGCTAAATTTATCAACATCTGGTTTAGTCCAAAGTTTGTCATCGATATCTAACTGGATTGCATGTTGCTCTAAGTTAAATCTATTTTCAAATACTATTCAGTTTCTGAATGTTGATCAGTAGGAATAGATTGCATCATTATGTATTATATTCAAAAATAACATAGGATAACTGGAATTCTTTAAATTACTGTAATTTTTAAATGAAGAAAAAATCTGGGAAAATTACCGTTCGATATGGTAATGACATTTCTGATAAAAATAAACCAGGATTCTGGTAATAAAAATCAAAATATACGATATCTGAATCATTCATTTGTTAATTTTTCTTCTCAAATGGCAACTGTTTACCGGAAACTCTGGATTTTAAAACTACAGTTCTTATTACCACGTGTTGAGTGAAAAAAAAACAAATATGAAAAGTATATTTAACCTAATAAATGGTTTACATGCCATTATCTAAGGTATCATGGCAAAATTTTACCACATTTACCAAATTTTATCACATATTATAAAACTATATTTTATTGTTAATTTTACCAAAAACATTACCAAAGCTGTTTTTTAAAAATTACCATACTTTTTGGAGTTCTTATAGAGCAAGAAGCATGGTAAAATTTATATTCTGGTACTTTTCATAATAATTTTTCTCAGTGTAGTATTACGAAGAATAAAAGCTTTTTATATCATTATTATTGCAGGAAAAAGATATATGTTTATTAGAGATATAATATTTTCCGTTTTGATCCTGCTATTTTTACTGATATTACTTCGAAAATTTTATTTTATTTCTCGCCAATTTACTTATTGGTATACTTAAATTCATTGAATAATTTCAGCTAATGACGTTGTATGCGAATTGTTAGGTGTATTTACCGAGAAACCCTAACTCAAACATGCTGGAAATTCGATTTAACTCTAATAATCTACAAAGTGAACTATTCAGTTTCATAGATAGACAACTAAATTAATCAATATCCAGTTAATCAATAGGCTTGGTATTATCCTGCAAGTTCCTGCAACCTATTTTCAAATAGTATTCAAAGTTTTTAAATATTGATCATAAGGACTAGTTCCTACTCATTAATTATAATCTATGAAAAATGGTATAGGTATAAAAAATATAGTAATATATTATTTAAAAAAATACTCAAATCAGTAGCTAAATTGTGTTGCAATTATTTAATCGATCATAATTAAATGCCTTACGAAAATTTGGAGGAAAATGTAATAATTATTTTCCGCTTCCTTTATCTACTGAATTTAATCACAGTTTCTACAAGGAATACCAAAGAATAATACTATATACTGTATACTATATACTGTTAATGAATAATACTATATACTGTTACACTGCTAGAATCTTCCTTTTAAAATTACGGTAAAATAAATAACCCTCAGTAGTCTCTCTATGCAATTAAAGTTTAAGTATACGATTAGTAAAATATTTATTACCTTTACGGTTTTATAGCATTTTGCAACTTGCATGATAAAAAGTCGTAAAAATGAAATTTAACTGGACAGTGTAGTTAGATAATTTTATGCTTTTCTTTAGGTAATGGACATTTGAATTGGGTTGTGGTTGAGTTGAATTTTGTCAAATGAATGACTTAATTCTGAATTTCGCTTAAATACTTATCGTGAGAGCTTAAATACTTAATTATCTGGAAGTTCCATTTATCGTGAGAGATGAACTTTTTGAGTTGGAATTGAGTTGGAGATATTGAACTTTCTGAGTTAGGCTGCTCTGCTGTCATGTCATCTATGGGTGAATGATAGTTTCGTATTCTAATAGCCCAGCATCAACAATTGATCAATGATTGAAATATATGCATCATTTGAAGTGTGGAAGATGCTGGAATCTCTCGTGTGCTAAAAGGATTACATTGCTATGCTAACGTTGGAATTCGAGCTCCCACTCAACTGGTCATGTGAGTGACCAATAAATGAGTACCAAACGTGTTTGGGAACTAAACACTGGGGGTTTCACGTTCAGCTGACCACCTAACCGGAACATCTGCTCCTGCACCCCAGAGCCCAAGGTAAGATGGGTACCAGAGATGGGTACAGTAGGCCTTGGCCCTCTATGGGCTGTCGGGCCACTGAGTTTAGTTTAGGATTTGTGACATACGAAATATAAGTGGTATTTCTCTCCTTACCAAACTATGCAGGCCATATTTACCGTAATATGGGAAATATGGTCTCTATAATTTGGTCAGGAGAGCTGTCCAAAGTTTGAACAGCCTTGAAAGTTGAACTTTTAATGCTAATTTTTTATTTTACGTATTTCACCATATTTCAAGAACTTTTAAAGCGAATGGAAATATATTTGCTCACTACTATTAAATTCGTTTATTCAAAGATAATTCCAAGCAAAATGTAATTTTTATTTAATAATTAGCAATTTTTTTTTCTTCAAAAAATCTGAATTGTAAGGTATACAATTTTTACATCATTTTAAAAAAGGAAATTTTACGTGGTGAAATTCAAATATTAAGCGCAAGGGTTCGAATATTTTCAGAGAAATTAAATTCTGAAAAAGTTGTATTTTTGAAATACGATTTCTAAGAAACTATTCATTCGATTTCGCTCAAATTTTGAATTTAGCTATTCAAAATTCCTTTCTTTAAAATGGTGTAGAATATGTATACTTTACAATTCAAATATTTCTGATTATCATTAAATTAAAAAAATATGAAATATTTACTATTTGTTATATATAATATTCGAAATTATTGTTTAATAAATTAATTTTATAATTGTGTGCAAAAATATTTTATTTCGAAAAAGTTCTCGAAACATGATGAGATACGCAAAAAAGTAAAATTTACATTAAGGGGCCTAAACTTTGGAACCCTCTCATGACCGAATTATTTCCAAGATTTTGGTTATTTCCTACATTTTGAAGGTAAAAAATCAACATCCTTCAAAAAGAAGGTTTGTTTGTTCAGAGAAAATACGACTTTGTGCCTGATATTAAATTAAAATACGAAATAAATAAATAAAAATAATTAGAATGCAAAATTTCAAAATATAATCTTCCCCAATTTAATTAGCATCATTGAAGTTATCCCCTTCAACCTTTAAGAATGAATCCTAGAACGTGAAAATCCGTCTATTAGGTCAAAAGCAATTTAGGAATGTCTGTTAATTTGTTGCGCACAGTACATTTTAAAAGATAAACAGACTATAGAAACAAATAATTCGTGAAAGAAAAAAGCAAGTTCTTTATTTTACCTATTTTTTCACATTTTAACGTCTGCAGTAACATGATATGATTTCCCTGGAGATAGCTTAAACTCTTTTGATGGTAATTGTCATCTGGTCCCTGGCATTTGCTGCCTTTTCTTCCTTTACTTTTACCTTCATCTATTACGATCCACGTAATGCTCTAATGCACCTTAGGTCAAGATGACCGAGTCATCATCGTGTGTTTTTCTGGAATATTGGCCTAACGATGTTACCTTTTTTTTTGTCGGTGGTTTTCTTTTGTTTACCTCTGAAACAGAAACTACTCGCTTTTGCGAGTGTCATTATGATGCTGTCATAAAGTCAGTTAATGACTCAACCACTGACGTAAAGTGCTAGAAGATTCCTTTTTTATGAAAGTTAAAGAGTTTTACGAAATACTTAACGAAAAATAAAGTAAAAAGTAAAATGAATGAAATACATTTTTAGAGATGTTTGCAATGGGAAAAAACTTATGGTGGTGTCTTAGAAAATGCGGTTAAATTTACCATGATTATGATATATGAAATTACCAAAAAGCTCGGTAATTTTTACTGAAGCACCTTGGTTATGATTTTGACGAAATTGCCAGTAAAATATGGTTTTATTAAATATGGTTAATATGGCGAAAAAATTTCGTTAATGTATTAAAATTTGATAACTTTGAGAATGGTATAAAAATAATTTCTTTGATTAAATTTTTCTCAGTTATATATTTTATACTAAATGTGTGTTCTTAAGAATTTAATGTTGAAATTCAGAATTTTTGGCTTATCTTTACAATATGAACGAAAAAATTAGCAAGTGATTGGTTTAAATACCGTATATTTTGGTTTTATTAACCAGAATTTTTTTTACCAGCTCGGTAATTTCTCCAGAATTGTTTTCTCCGTATGTGAAAGTTAAATCCACTGACGGTTCTGCAAGTAAAAAGTCGTACTTTAACCGGCAGTCTTCTCCGCATAACAAAACCGGTTTCAAACAAACATTCTTCTAATTTTGTTCAATTGCTAAACCACTAGTGGGTTAATCTAATTTTCAAGCGTCTAAAATGTATCGAAATTATCCGAAATATATACGATGTCTTTTGGAAGGTAATCTTCAAAGTTTCTTGGATTCATCAAATAAAATATGTAAATAATATATAAAAATATATGTAAAAATAATAAAATATTATAAAATAATATTCAATAGCTCTAATAATTGTGCAATGAATGACACAACTACTGCTATTTAGGCTATTTGCGATCGGGGATAAAAGGTAGTAAGTTGGTCCAAAATTGTATGTTTTCATAAAACAAAATGGAAATCAATAGTACAAATATTTGTTTAAAGAATACCAACGCTACAAATATTAATATTGAATTTTATTGAAAAAAAATTGCACCAAATTTACCTTTTACTTGGATTTCACAAAATAAATTATGAATCAATATTGATAATTGTTTAAAGAATAACAACAATGTAAATATTTAAAAAGAAAAGTATCTACTTAAAGGTTAATCTTAAATTTTATCATTTACATTAAATAAGATGTAATAAATGAATAATAGTTGTGCAATAAAGAATAACACTGTAAATATTCAGGTTGCTGGAAATTGAAAAAAAGAAATCTACTAAAGGAATAACCTGACGTTTTGTGTTTTTCGTAAAGGATCATTTGGGTGCCAAATACTAATAATAAACTCTAGAAAAGAAAATTACATCTTTTCAGTCCGCAATGCATATAGAATTTCTAATGCATCAAAATTATTAAAATAAGCATTACCATTATGCAAATGAATTGCAAGAAAACAAACAAATTTTATTTTCTTTAGGCTTTATATTACTAAGAAAAAGAAGCAATTATTAATTTCTTATTGAATTTGTCACAAAATAAAACAAATATCAATGCAATTCATTTTTGTTTTGAATATCTATTAAATTCACTGAGAAAGATATTAATTTATGTATTTTGCTTTTCACCAATTATTTTATGATTTTTATTAAAGTAGCATGTTTTCAAAACTTCCAACTTTGATAATAAAACCGTTTTTATTCAAAATGAACCTAGAAAAAACTAAATATAATCTTTCCGAAATTATTTTTAGCAATATCAAGTAAAAATGGTAATTCTTTCACCAACAAACATCAATGAAATGCTTTAGAGTTCATTCTTAACTGTTAGATAAATCGATAATTCTGAACAACTTCCGATACCGTAATTTCAAAACGTTAGAAAAGAATCAAACATATGATTTTGATTGGGAAAACTCTCAGCACATTCTCACAACTCTACTGATGAGGTTAAGAGTTGAATAATGGCATATTGGACATTCTCCCCCAATCATTATTGTTAAGTGAAATATTTTGAAGTTCTATTCACAAAGAAGTGGGGTCGTATTAGGTTTTACAAAATGAAATTGAAAAATTATTTCATGTTTTTCTTAATTTTTAACTCTTTGTAAAAGAGTTGTCAGATAGCGAAAAGCTGATTAATCATTTCTTACCCAGTAAAACATTTTTGTGCATCTTAAAACCAAAAATGTGGACAATTACTTTACATTAAAGATGTGTTCCACTATACAAACACCCAAAGAGAGTTCCTGGTGCTGTGATACGTCTAGAATGTTCCTTTACACTATAAAGTAGTCTTCACCAACCACCATATTTGTTTATTAGTAACAATTAGATTTATAATTACAGTAAGATATGATATATATGGGATACAATCAAGACACGATTTGAATCAATAAGAATTTATTTTTATGAGGTAATATAAAGTAAGAATCAGTAATTTAGGTTACATACATACACTAATTCTGAAAATAAAATTTTTTAATCAAACATACGCTTGTTAGAGAGAATATTTCAAGTGAAATTGAACTAGGCTTAACAGGGCAGGAGTAGATCGAAATTACACATTATAAAATTATTTAATACGGTTTACGGAGACTAAAACATAAATATTCTTATTGCAGAACCAAAATCATACATACGTATTTTTAACGGTAAACTTCTATTCTGCAGATGAAAGCAACATTGAAGACAGTCGCAAGCATTCGCCAATTCTTTATCGATTGTACGCCATTACAAATGAATTTAAAAAGCGCCAAAATAGAAGTTTTCGGATGTGAAAATATTTTACGTATAGCGTATAATGGCGAGTAATCTTATATTAACTTTTAATAAAAGGTGTAAACTGTTTGCTTTTGGGTATTTAGAACATACATTCAATTTAAAAATGTATATGAGAACTCTACTTGGTGTAAACTTAAAAAATGTCTTCCTTCACAATTAATAGGATTATTCCACATCAAATTTGGAATGACATTGCACCACAGTTTTTCGTGTTTACACTGTAAAACATTTTCGTGCATCCGAGAACCAAAAATTTTGATTACTTCTTAGCGCAAAAGTGGTGCTCCACTACACCAAGAATAGTTCCTGGTGTAGTAAACACCAAGATTTGCACCATTTTGGTGTGAAGTAGTCACTACCATGTTCGTTATTCAATAACACTAAGAAGTTAAAATTAAAATACACATAAGAATCAGCAAAGTTACTTTCACAACACAATATAAAGCAAGAATCAGAAATTTAGTATGCATCAATGAAATATTTCTTAAAATAAAACTTGCTAGTTGATCAAACATAGAAGTAGCAAAAGGAGAATATTAATATGAATTGAACTAGGTTTAATAAAACTGAGGTGGATAGAAATGAAATGTTTCAAAATTATTTAATTCAACTTAGGGATGTTTAAAAACTTAAATATAATTAGCCTAATAAAATTTAAATATAACTAGGCTTAACAAAACTGAGGTGGATAGAAATGAAGTGTTTTAAAACTGTTTAATTAAACTTAGGGGAGTTTGAAAACTAAAATATAATTAGCCTTATTACGTATTCAAAAGCATTCGTAAATATTTTGTTAAGGAACTTTAGTTACAGTAAATATCGTATATTGATATAGAAGAAAACAAAACAAAAACATAGTGCGTGGAGTCCCTCCGCGCTGAAGAAATTAAATTTCGTAACCTGTGACATTAATTGTAGAAGAATCAGCAGTCGTAGAAGGATCACTAGTTCTATTCAACGACTCTTTTTCCTACTCCGCTCGCTTCCGTGCTCTGTAATCACGGTAATATTGTGCATTTTTCCCTCGTGGANCCGGATTTGCGGAACTGTGTAGCATTCTGTTATTAAAAACCACATTTAAATCACGAGCACTAAAAATTTTGGAACTAAAATCACTATTAAAAAATTTAAAAATATTTAATAAGTTTTACAAAATACTTACTAATAACTAAAAAAAATCAAGTTTGCCTTAGCTTGTTTTCATGATAACAATTAGAATATTTTATTTTCTCCAAGCAATGAGTTTTAGTAAATTAAACAAATTACATGAGAAAGCTTTAAAAAGTGATACATTAAGTACGTTAAGAGAGTCAAAAGATGTTTAATCCGATAATTTAAATACTTTAATGAAAATTCCCAATAATTTTTTTTTTACTTTAAAGCTATTTATTTGTGTAAATTTGATCAATGTTTAAGTACAGTCATCGATAGGGTTATATTAGTTCACCATTTTTCCCTACCAGTTATTCAAGCTGTCATGTCATATAAAATAAACTGTCATATAAGAAGAATAATCTCAACGAGACGTGTCAACAATGACACATCTCGTTGAGATCACTTTTTTTTGTATAATTTAGTTTTATATATAGTTTTGAACAAGTACTTGGCTCACTCTCGTGTAACTGAATGCTCTTGAATCTATTTATCATAACTTAAGACTTTTCGCTATTCAATGTTTTTCTTCATTCCAATCTGACGTGCTCAAAATACATATAAGTAAGCTGTGTAGTTGCTGTATTTAAAAGATTTTTTTGATAATTTATTTCTTTTAATGAGCAGGGTGTTCTGAAATGGCCACCTTAAATATTTATTTTTGGAATTCTTGCTAAAAATGTTGTCAAAAAGTGAGCATATTAAGGGTAAAAAAAAACTGAGTGTAAGTGCGAAGAAAATAATAACTGGTTTCGATATCTAAAGGAATACTATTGAGGAACAGAGGATTAGAAGTATCAAATTGCCATAGCAAATAGAAAAGAGTTGCGAGGTTTCATCTCCAAGTATCATCAGATAATGATTGTGATGTTTTAATTTAACCGTTCTGACATGGGATTTGATAGATTTCTAAAGCATTATTTGTCGAAACTAAACTAAACTAAACTCAGCGGCGCGACAGCCCATAAAGAGCCAAGGCCTACAGTGCCCATCTCAGTTTTCTTGACCTTGGACTCTGGGGAGCAGGGGCAGATGTTCCGGTCAGGTGGTCAGCCGAACGCGAAACCCCTAGTGTTTAGTTCCCAAGCATGCTTGGTACTCATTTATCGACCCACTGAAGGGATGAAAGGCCTTGCCCGGCCCGAGGATCGAACCAGGGACCTGTGGCACGACAGCGCGAAACGCTACTGCTCAGCCACCGTGTATTATTTGTCTTCCTCATTTAAATATTAATTTTTAAGTCCTAATATACACTTTTTTTTCAATTTTCGACAAAGACTCGAAAAATATATATCAAGTTATAAAGGTTATGAAACACCTTGAATACGTTTTCGATAACAATTACCAATGGTATACCATTTTAATTACACACTCCACCTATTGAAAAAATAATTTGTTATACGAAGGAAGAAGTTATTTTCCGTTCTAAATTATTTGTGCTGGCTGAAGTTTATTTTAGACTATCGAAGAAGGGAAGTCGAATTCTTAAATGAAAGAATCCTTTTTATGAGACGCTAGACAAGAATGCGCCTACGGGATCCATAAAGAAAGGCTAAAGCGTACCTTTGTTTAGGATTCAATTCCATCCTGAAAAGCAATTGCTTACAGCAAACATATTTTTAAAAAAGGTTTTTGGTTCGAAATAAACTTGTTCAATTTTAAGCAGCTGCTATAAAAACTTAAGCGAATCGTATCCCGAAGGTATTACGTATTCATGAAAAAGCTTGTTTGTGAATGGTCTGTGGAATTCGGAAGAAAAAAAAAAGGATTTCTCTAGTTTTTTCGGTTATATCTATTTTTAAATATAATATTCTCGTTTTTTTACGTGAAAAAAAACTTTTATAGATTTATTGTGTTCAAAGCTGAAAAAAAATCAATAAATATTCTACAGGTTCCAATGATTTCAAATATTCATACTTTACTGGTTTGTCAGTCCATTGTTCTCAGAATCAAAATAAAAATTTAAATATTCAAACAAAATTAATTCTCCATATCCTATTACATTTATGTCATATTCAAAATTTTTTTTGAAAATAATTTTTAAGAAAATTTAAAAAAAATAAATATATGTCATTTTATCTGCTTAGAAATATTCGATCTAAACGGAAAATATGACAAAACAATCTAAACGGATATTATATTTCATATTATAAGTTTAAACCATTCTAATTAAATTTATCATATTTATCTAAAATAAACGTATTATTTTAACTAGCATTGGAATATTGAAATTAAAGTAGTTTAATTTTTATTTTATTGAGCATTAATGTGTGTTAGAATATTAATTTTAGCATGTTAAACTACGTTTCTCATCCAGTTTGTTTTTAAAACCATACAATATATTTTATAATTTAAAAGAGGTTTTGACTTTTAGATTAAAGAAAAAATAATTAATTAAAAGCATAGTTACGTATGTTTCAGATAAAAATGTTTATATAAGTGTAATTTTATGTAATTTAAATAAAAGCAAAATGTGTGCTGACGTTTTTAATTCAGAATTTTAAAATGTCTTATATTATTTTCCTTAATGTTTATTTTAAATTTTTCTAACTTATTTAAAGTAAATGAGTAAGTAATAAAACTGTTTTTTTTTTGTTTTGTAACCTCCGATTTCTCACCTACGCCAGGAACACTTGTTTTTAGCTCAGCTATCTTCCCTCGCTCACCAGAGGCTAAAGCATAATAGTCAACAATTTTTAAGCAATATGCTCAGACTAAGGCCCAAACTTAAAGGCTCAACGCCCTAACATATACGCCCTAACTCATTAAGCGCAACAATACACACAATAACTAAAATAAATATCGATATTCCTATTTCTCATAAAAAATATAATACAGATTTACATTCCAAAAATAGCGTTTTTTTCCAATGCCCACCTGTGTTAACACTTTTCGTCAATTCAGACATTTACAGGGCAATTTAGCTGGCCTCTCTGTCAGGAGCACCATATTAGGTGGGCCGACGTTGCTCCCACAGAAAGGACAGATAGTACAGAGAAGGAAAGAACATTCATGCCTTGCCCGGGATTCGAACCCAGAACCTTTCTGATGAAAAGACAGTTCCCTGACGCGATATTCCACTATGACTAACTCTGGGGCACTTCTTCGCCAAACTGCGCGATAACTGCTTAATTGTTATGCGCGCATATCTACGAAAGAGTCTGTGGCAACCCTTCACTGTAAACAAGGAGCATCGTCTTTTTAAACTTGATTATCGTTCTTATTTTTACTATCGTATTTATTTTTATTTAATTTTCCCCTTCTATTTGAACTTAGTGTTGATAAAAGATGCAAAGAATAATTGTTTGGTTGAATACCTGATACATGCAGAAAAGATGCAGGCAAATATTTGGTAACCAATTGCGACTCGTAAATTCTATTTCGGCCAAAATACTATACATTGATTATAGTTTAAACAGCTTTTTAAATTAAAGCATTCTATTTGCAAGTTTTCCAAAAGATATTAAGTATAATTACCACTTTATTATAAATGTTAAATTTTAATAACGTAAGAGAATATACCTCTTAGAAACAACTTTTTACCATGCTATTTCTTTTTCCATTTTTGCACATTTTTTCCCACAATATATAAATATTTATTATAACATTCGGAAAAGGAAATCAGATGGTTATCANTTCAATCTGAACACTATCCCATACTTGGACACCTTTTCTAAAATTAGCGAATTTTTGAAATTTTTTTTTTTTATCGTTGAAATAACACTTTGGTGGAGTGTGCAAATTTTCTAGATCTGATTTACAATGGTGGCAATGTGCATTGAATAAAATATAAAGAACATGATAATAGTTGCTATGTTCAAATTTTAATTTTAATAAGAGTATTTCGAATTAGAAACCGTTCCCATATTTATCTAAAAGCGATACTAAAAATTATCTTACTATAAAAATATCACATTTGAATAAAGTGTGTTTCATTATTATTTAGCCCTAAGTCCATAATTTCTTTTAATTTTCATGTAATCAATATACAGCGTGACAAGAAATAACTAGGATACAGTTAATACTCTATAATTTTAATGCTTAATAAAATATAACAACTATACTTTCAAATAATCACGAAAACATTTTTATCTATAACACGCAAAAATGTTTACCTTCAAGTTATTAGTTTTGGCTTTAACGTAGAGCTTGAAACTTGTAATGAAGTTTTTTGCTATGTTCCATACCTTATCTACTTATATTTTATCTTATTCTTTACACAGAGTTCTTTAGAAGGGGCATAGTCTTATGAGATGTTGTCCAAACCCTAGTCTTTAAAATTTTCTTCCCTATGCCCACTTGGGCAATGACCTATCATCAATATAGGCACCTGAGAGGCAGATTTGTTGGCCTCTCTTTCGGGAGCACCATATTAGGTGGGCCGACGTTGCTCCCACAGAAAGGACAGATAGTACAGAGAAGGAAAGAACATTCATGCCTTGCCCGGGATTCGAACCCAGAACCTTTCTGATGAAAAGACAGTTCCCTGACCCCTGCAGAGGCCGGTCGGCTCTAAAAATAATGTAATCTCATTCGTTTTAGTGCTAGTAGTAATCTGACGATCCTTTGTGGAGCGTTTCTCAATTACAAACTATTCCAAAATTACAAACGATTCTCAATTACTAAACTTATCTCAATTACGAACAATGTCACACAGAAGTCTGCCACTAACAACTGTCTCGTGATAGGTATGAGAAATTAACATTCGGCTTAATAAAACCAGATTGGAACTTGATCGTAACCGTTTCTATACAGGCTTGCTCATTACCTAATGATGGAACGTTGCAACTATAGTGGCCTAGACGGCATTACTAACATATCAGTCTGTTTTTAAAATAATTTATCTAATCATTTATATTAATTGCATTTTAAATTTGGGCAATACGTTGTAGTAGCTTAATAAGCAAAAAATAAGAGAAATTATATTTAGGAATTTAAATAAATTGGTATTTTAATATTGGGAAAGGAGGAGTTTTTACATTATTCATGGGATATCTGCATGTTAAAAATTCTGTCTCTACGATGTGATAGAACATAATAAGATTAGATATTAAGCATCGCTAGCTGCTATGGAATGAAAAGGATTTTGAGGTTGTGATGAACAACATTGTACGTTTAAAATTATCCGATACAATTTATAATTATTGCAAACAAAACAATATTTGTTTCAAGCTATGGTTATTACTACAATATTTCATTTTGTTTATTACTATAACGATTTTCATTGATTTAATTATCATAATAGAATAGACAGGATTCATTAGAGATCATTAAAATAACTCTACTATGTTAATAATTTAATTATAATAGTTTAGGTACTGATCTTAGTAATCTGATAAATATTAATAGTTTAGATTTCAAATCTTCCTGGAATTTTTTAAGGGTAACAAATTAATAGACACAAACAATATTTAAGTGTGATATAAAGTATTTTATATTATAAAGCAATTATCGAATTTATAAATTAACTTTATTCAGATATAATCAAAATTATTGAGCAATCAAACATTATTTATATAGAGGGTGCTACCAACAAAAGTGAAGCAATATTTCTTTTGTGACATTCTATTTTACATTGAAACAACCTTATATGTAGCACAAAAATTACTAACCCAGTTAATCCTTGGTTAAAAAATATATTTTTGTCCGTTATTTACTAAATAAATTAAATCAACAAATAGAAATTTATTACTAACATTTAATTACAGAAAATTAAATTTCAAATTGGGAAAAGCAATAGTTACTATTAATGTTTCTTAATTATTTTTAAATTTGAATATCTCTTAAACAAGTGAATATCTCATAATAAAATTTCTCGTGCAACTACAAGAATAAAATAAAATAAAATTTTATTTTATTTTATTTTGGGGGAGTTAAGTTAATTGCAAAATAATGATTTAAATTTGGAAGTTTTCACACAAATTTGAACTTGGAAAAGTTATCCAAATATATTCCCACTCCACTTATCAATTTATCAATAAAGATGATATNTTCAATATATATGTATATATATATATATATATATATATATTGTTTTTAGAAACGGAGATATTTGCTTTCAATAATTTTAAGAGAGGCATTGTTGAGATTTTTGAAAAGCTGTTTTGACCTTATAATGAAGTTTTTCCCGAAGTGGGATTTAACTGCTATTATTTAGGAAACAAAGGTGATTAATTGAACAAATTTACCGCTGTGCTGTCTTACTTAATTGAATTACCGCCTGTCTAAGAATTTATCCACTTATTCATAACCAGTGGCGCTTGTTTGATTTATCTCCTTTAATTAAATCTCTCAGGGCCAATATTTGTATTGCGAAGGGAAGTAATCGAATGTATACTGAATTAATCAGTTTATTTTAATCATTAAATCAAGTTTTATGAAAAGTCTAAAGTTTGAATGAAAATTAATAAATGAAAGTAAACTGAATCAACTTGGCTAGAGAAAGAAAAATGTCTGTTGGGATAAAGCAAATGTTGTACAGATTTGAATTGCAGATTCAATGCATTGGTTGTCAATTTGAGAGTTCATAAATTAATCATTAATGAAAAAGAATGTTTTACAAGATGTTCCATCTCGGACATTTGATATGCAAATCGTTTTTTATATCAGAATTGTTTTAATGAATATTTTATCATCTCATTCAAACTTAAACCTTTATTCTTGTTTTGTCTCTATTTTTTTGGTAGGATGTCGAACAGTAAATTATGGATTTTTCTTCTAAAAAATGTGTTAGGAAAATAACTAAGGACTTGACATGTTGTTGCTTTTAAATGGATTTTATTGTATCGCAGTTATATTTTTCTAATCTTTATAAAGTTTCGCATTTTTTAAAAATTCCAGAATTTTTCCTAGGCAAGAACACATTTTATTGAGACCTCTGTCATATATTACATGGAATATATTACAGTCAACAGGTTCATTTGACAAATCACAATTCAACCACATCCTAACTCCAATATCTATTACCTAACGAAAAGCTTTACATAGCCTAATTCTAATATCTATTACATACCGAAAAGCATAACATAACCTAACTCTAATATCTATTACCTAGCGAAAAGCTTAACATAACCTAACTCCAATATCCAGTCGAAACTCGCTTTCACCGTTTAGAAATGACGTCAGTATGCTACCGCCTAGTTTTGTATTCACGGTTATTTATTCATAACAATTGCAAATGGTGCCAAAATCATAATGTTGGAAAAATGCTCCTAACAGTAAACTTCATTGCTAATAAGATGAAAATACTTCGACTGGTTATTTAATCTGAATTTTAGAATGCAATTTCTAACAGTGCAGGTTTAAAAAATGTTTTGAATTAACCGTCAAATATCGAAAATATATTTTCTAAAGTATAAAATGAAATAAATTTTAAAAAATAAGCTATTTAAAACTGGCATCTTTAATTAAATTTGCAGTATAAATACATCCAGCATAAAAATTTTTGAGAATATATTTTATATTCTAAAATTAAAATGATATTTTTTCCTGCGTTGGAAGTTTAATAAAAATTCTTTGACGCGAAAAGCATTAAATATGAAATTAGAAATCCTTATGCAAGCTAAAATAAAGTTTTACGTAGCCTGACGTAGTGAATTTACTTAAATGTCATGTATTTTTTAAATTAAGTTTCAGTTTTCGGACATTTTTAAAAAGATTGTTGCTTCCTGAAATGAAATTAGGTTTTTTTAAAGAGGAAATCTAAGCGAAAATTCTTTCTCGTGAAATTAGAATTAAAGATGAAAGATTTAAATATTATGTTATAAATTACTTTTTTTTATTTTTTTATTTTACGTGTATATTTATTATTTATGTATTTTATTTTATACATTCTTATTAGTTTATACATATTTTACTGATAAACATATTATTAACTACCTAATTTTCAAATTTAATAACTAATAGATTTCTTTGGCTAAGTAAACGTATTATTTATGAGCCTATAACTAATTTTCTGAATTACGAAATCAATGGTTGATTTATTTTACGCAGTAAATAAGTCAACAATATAGTGATATTTGCAGCAATATATTGACAATCAAATTTACATATTTTTTGAATGAAATTTCTGATATATTTTACAAATTTAAAAAAATTACATATAACAGGGGTCGCTTAAATGTTGTGACAAGTTTTAAGGGGAGTTCGGGCACATCATCAGATTTGAAATAGCATAGGAAACCATGTCCAGAAATGTCATCGTACGCGGATAGTGGTTCTTCTCTAATATGACCTGGTCAAAAGCACATGAAAAAACAGCTCATAATAGGAAAGTGCCCCTAACGGCGTATGGATACATTTACGGGCTTGGGTTCCTATTCAATTTATTCCTGATGATGCACTCTGACTGCCCTAGAAGTTTATCGCAACCTTTACGGGAACCTTGGTTATAGATAATATTTTTAAGCAAGGCCAAAAAATACAAAAAGGTCATTTAATAAAAACTGTGGCTTGGCGTGAGAAATCGATTGCAGATTTAAGAATCACCGATACGAAATACATCTATCTTCAGTTAAAAATTCTCACTCAAAGGAAAAAAATTGTTCCATAGTGTTATTTATGAAATTTTATCACTAAACAAATATTGTAATGCAATCCATGTTTATGAGATGTTAGCAGTATGATAAAGTTTATAGATAAACACAATAAAGAAAAATTAAGTAACTTATTTCAGAAATTAAAGCTTGCTTTAATTGAATTATTTTAAAAATAACATTTTGTAAAATCCCATCAACAGAAAATAAAGTATACTCATAAAAAAAGAAAAAAAGAAAGTATTTTAATTAATGCGATGCGCAATATATTAGAAATTCCAGCGTAATAAGTAACTCTTATAAATTTCATAAGAAAACGATGTTTTTTCAGCGATGCTCACAAATTGATTTTTTTTTCTACAAGCTACAAAGTAATTGAAATTGTAAGCAGCAGTTAATGAACGTCAAATGAATACAGATAACTATCCAATTATTTACGATGAAAAAATATTGTGCAACTACTTTTCTGCTATCGCGAGAAGTATTTAAAATCAATAAAGACTGCGCTAATTATTTCTTTCTCTTCGCTATTAAAAATTTAGAGATAGAAAAGAATGAGATTGCTCAGCTTTTCTATTTTGTTTTAGCAAATTTTACTTCAGTTAGACTAATTGTGCAATGATTGAATAATTTTATATCAACTTTCTTAAATATAAATTATATAACTAATAATTCATGCTTCAAAATTGTCACTAAAATTTCTGAATGCTGAATGCGTTATTAAAAGAGAGTTTATTATAATTTGTTTACTTACTAATAAAATCGATATTTTATACTTATACCCACAAGATGTAAGTATAACACACTAACATCGAGTAAATAAGTTATACATACTTATACACATCTACATGGTGTTTTAAAATCATCACCCTTAATGCATATTTTTAAAATCCTTGTTAATATTGAAGCAATCAAGTATTTTATTCAAGTATTCTTTGGATCAAGTAGCAATTAGGTGCTGTAAACAAATTTAAAAAGTGATCCCACATTTCGATAAAATAAAAATTAAAAGCAAAATTTTTTAATTTTGTATTATTTATTTATTTATTTTTTATATTTTATGTTTTTTCAAAAGAAAAAAATTACAGTTCTTTTCTTATGATTTTGTTTTATATTCTCGTATTCTCGTGACGAAATCGATATTGATTTAGTTTTGAATTAGTTATAATTAATTTTTTTAAACTAGTAAAAGTAAAAGGAAATTGTCTTTGACATTAACATATTCATAAACACTTCAACTTAAGAAAAATGAGATTCTGCAATTGATTTCACTTTTATATTAAAATTGTACAATATTTGTAAAACATTATGTTATTTGTTGTTAGCCTTAATCTTATTTCTTTCAACAAAAAAAAATGCACATAGAATCATAATTCTCACAAAATCTATTCTCACGAGTTTCATAAAAATTTATAAAACTTAAACTTTAAGTATGATTTATACCGAGTTTTGAATAGACTCTTATTTAGAAACTGTAAGTACTATGTGTTTTTGTGACAAGTGACAAGTAGATAGAAGATATGGTGCAGTGTGGCACTTTGCGACTAAAGCAAAAATTGAGTCAATGGTATTGAAAAAAATTTGGCATAATTTATCGACAGTCCTTTGAAAGTTCGCCTACTTTAAAGGAAGGAAAATTTCTATTAAAACAAGCTAAAAAGGTCAAATAAATTCAAAAAACTTTTTAACTTTGATTTTTTAAGTATGTTTTCGAATTTGCCAAAATATATCATGTTGTCTATTAAAATAAATATTTTCATTCATACCTAAAATATTTATTTTTCATCTTTAAAAAATCATTTTTATTAGTATGTAGTTAATTTCATATGAAATCAGAAGCAGCAGTTTGTACACCGTTGCATTAGGTTCTTATAAGAACAGAATTTTCACTTTTTTCATAGATTTTATTCTTCAAAACTGTTTTAATAATTTGTAAAAGCACTGACCTACGCTTCTTTGGATCATTATATTTATGTTGTTGCAAGTATTTCCAATGTATTTTTTTTTTGGAATAAAAATTAAATATTTGATAAAATTAGCTTTGAAAATGCTTATTTTGTAAAAAAAATTACTCAGATAAAAAAAAACTCTGATAAAAGCATTGTAAGTCATTCTTGTCTATGATGGGAAAAAAATATGGTTTGATGGATTGATGCACAAAGGAAAAAAATTCTGGTAAATTCACCGGATTGTATGGTAATGATATTTATGAATGATAAAACACAATTCTGGTTAATAAAATCAAAATATACGGTGGCTAAAACAATTCATTTTGTAATTTTCCCATTCATATGTTTACTGTTTGCCAGAAATTCTGATTTTCAAAATTATAGTTCTTATTACCAAACATTTAGTAAAATATACAAAACTGAAAGCAAAATTTAACCGAATAAATAATTTGTATGTTATGAATTGAGGTATCTCGATTACCAAATTATACCACATTTAACAAATTTTACCACGTATTATAAAAACACTTTGGTAACTTTACGAAATCCCTTTCCAAAGGTCTTCTGTAAAAATTGCTGAACATTTTCATTTTCCCATAGGGTCAGAAACACGGTAAAGTTTACCATATTCAGAGTTTTTATCATACTTTTTTTCTCAGTGTAATCTGAATAAATATTACGAAAGAAAATAAATCTCTTGTAATGTTAAAGTTTTTGTTCTTATTATCTTCTCATCTGATATAAATAATCTCAAATTATCTAAAAATCTCATCTGACACAAATAAGTAATTAATGTCTGATTCAAGCTAGTTCTTAAATTTCCAGTTCTTCAAAAAAAAAAAGAAAAAAAAAAAAAAAAAAAAAAAAAAAAAAAAAAAAAAAAAAANAAAAAAAAGGAATCCTATCGTTCAAGTTTTTTACATACGAATGCAACCTTTGCTCAGATTTTGATCATAAGTTTTTTAAAAACAAATTGACAAGTTTTAGTCAAAAAAGCTCTTTTTTAAAGTTAAAGGAGAAAAACATTAAAATCATAGCACTCTAATAAAGTTACATGGCATTCAGAGCTTTTTGTAACTACCACCCTGAATATATTTTCCTTGAAAATTTATCAGTAACAAAGTAAAAGTATTAGAACTCTTTCGAATGAATATTTCAGCAAGTAAGGACTGAAAAAAACAAGACTTAGGAAGACAGGACAGAAACAAACCACTAAAACTAGTTAGATTAACGCGAGTTAAAAAATGAATTTAAAAATGACTATAAGATACAATGTAACATTTCATGAGGCAATCAAAAAGGTTTTGATGTTGTTTCTCTAATACATTACAACAACGTTTATTGATTTTTGTACTTTCAGATATTAATTTACGACTCTTAATGTAAGTTTTTGTATTTACTTTTGAATGTATATTAGATATGGTTATTGAACATCGGTTATGCTTTTTTATGACTGATAATAAATTCTCAAATTGGTGTATTATTGAATCTTTATGTCCAATTTGATTAATAAAAAAAACTGTGCTCCTAACACATTTTTTCACGTAACAACTTCTTCAATAAGCACTGAATTGTCAAGCTCAATGTAAAACATGAATAATATCTTACGTCAAAAAAGGACTAGTGTTTAAAAAAAATATACTTTTTCATTTGTTTCTTGGAAATGTTAATTATAACAACAAATAATACATAATTACATGTTTAACATAACATAAAAAGCTTTGTTTGAATATTAAAACCACTAACATTTTGTTTTCAATTAAAAAAGATCGAAACCAATTGTTACAACGCAAAAAGGTTTTTTCTTTGTAACAACCTCATAAAAAGACTCTAAAAATAAAATCTTCATTTCTTAGAATTTCGTTTAGCATATTTCTTTATATTAATTATTTATTAGTACGAAAAGACAGATAAGGAAATAAAAGAGTTTTGAAAAATGCTTATAATCAAATAGGGAATAAAACTAAAAAAAATATATGTAATTAAAATAATTGCTTTAGTTTCTTATGAAACCAGTTTTCTAAGGAAATAAAATTCAAAATGAACTGTTACAATGAATAACTAATTAAAATGATTATGCATTTCTTGAAAAAAATTCCTATTTGCTTTAGTAAAAAGTAATGGCGTAAAGTTAATCCTAAATATTACTTTCTATCTTTTCAAAAAAAATTTAAAAAATTGATAAATGCCTTTTGAAATAAAAATCGAATACTTTTCTATGTAACACAGCTGGTCACTTGAGACCAATAGATTTCCAATGACAATTTTCTTATTGTAGATAATTCTTCTTTTTAATTGCAGAATTTTTTGTAAGTAAGTTATCAGTAATTTATTTTAAGAAACGATTATTCGGATTATGCCATCTTAATATACATGCATTTTAATTCCAAATAATCTAATTAAATACATTTTAATTCCAAAAACTGTCACTGTTACGTTTATAATAAAAATATAACTTCAAAAATATAGATTTTTTATTTAATTTAAACTAGTTATGTCGCATTAAACAATTCAAATATGGAACATGTCGCATTATGTCGCATCATACAATTTAAAAAATAGACTCACTGAAGTTTTGTATGCTGTACTGATGTTCGCTTCGCTTGAAATAGACAAATAAAAAATATTTTTATTAAGTATGCTGAAAAGAGAATGTGCTTATTACTAAGATGTAAGTTTTCCCGATGCTCCTATTAACTCCAGATATGCTCCGAAGTTTTCTACAAGAAAATGTGTGCAGTAATTATTAGGATAAATTTTGGATCACTTAATATTAAACTTTTTAGCAATAACATATTTATCAGCTAGCATACTTTCAACTCTTGACCTTACAGTAAATCGAGCAGAATCAGACATTTTTTTTCCAATGGCCACCTAGGGAATGGCCATTCGTCAATACAGGCATCTGAAGGGGAGATTTGTTGCCCACTCCTTCAGAGGCGCCATATTAGGAGGGCCATCGTTATTCCCACAAGAAGGACAGATAGTACAGAGAATGAAAGGACATCCATGTCTGGCCAGGATTCGAACCCAGAACCTTTATGTTGCAAGGCCAGTTCCCCGACCCTTACACGGTCGGCAAAACAGACATATTTGAACTCTAGTTTTTTATTTGGTTTGAAAATCACTGTTATTAAATTAGAGTTTAGAACAGAATTTTTATATTGAATACATGATCCTCAGTACACATGCAGAATAAAATGGTTTTTTATTGTTATAATTGAATATGACGATTTGTGTACTCATTACAAAACACTCTTCATTAGCCCTATTCAAGTTTAAGAAAGTCACCACAAGTTAAGATCAAGTTAGAGAAAAATATTACACAGATGCATCTATTGTAACGTGGAGGTAACTAGTTTGAATCACATCGTTTTCCAGGCTGTATGCGTGAACTGTCTTTCTCCATCTTTATCTATCTGTATATTGACTTTTAAGAAGGGCAGATTAGCCTAGTTTTGAAATGAGCACACAAGTTTGCGTACGTGTACGTAGCAAAAAATAAATACGTATAAATAAATATATGCAAATCAAAGATTATGACTGAATTTGAACCCTTACCTCTATGCTTCCATTTTAGGATGTTTTGACAATCCTTATGTAGTAATTTTATCGTTGTAGTACTTGTTTAATAATAGTTAAGCTACTGATTTAGTTCAGCATTGTGCGGGTATGTGTGCCTTTACAAATGCATATTTTTAATAAATTAAAATGTTGGTAAATGTTAACTTACAGATTGTGTAGGAAAGAAATTACCGACCAAAAACAAAGCTAATAAATTTTTTCTGCACTGTTAAAATCACCGACTTCTGCTTAAAATTACCTTATTTCGCAGCATTTACTACCAAACTATATGGTAATAAAACCCATAATTTATTATCAATTTTATCAGAAAGTCATTGCTAAGCGCTTCGGTAAAAATTACCTTGTTTTCGGTGTTCCCATAGAGCCAGAAACATGGTAAATTTGACCATGTTCTGGTTGTTTTGATCATACTTTTTTTTTCTCAGTGCTTTATTAGGATTAAAAAATACCTTTTATTCCTTTATATTTTGTGAGAAAAATCGTCTCGCATTTCCTCTTACGTATACATCTATCATGCTGCACTGCCTTTGTAACAAAACAATATAAATGAGTATGATTACATAACTCAGTATTCAGCAGATTAAATTCAAGCGATAAACATTGCCAGACAACAACGCTAATTTTATATTAAATATCAATTTATTCATCGTCTTTTCATTCAACTGCGAAATATTTACATAACTAATAAATAATTACCTTATGTAGCATAAAAAAATAAAAAGGTAAGACACGAATCTTTTTTCTTTGGTTATAAAATATTTTATTGTTAAATATATCACAAATAATGGAGCTATGCAAATCAAATTTAACTAAGATTTACAAACTCTGTTTTTAATAGGAAAATAATTATAGCATTCCAAACAAACCAAACTTTCACAAAAAAAAGTCTTAACCTTATCGAAATTAGTGAAGACTTCTTCTAAGACTTTCTCATTTTCCAATTATTCCTGAATTGCGGTTTGAACTCATTTCTTAAGGAATTTCAAGAACGTCGTTTTCGACTTTCCAGGTCGACGATAAAAGCCATTTCTCCTTGCTTTGGAACTTTCTGGCGCCTTCCAGAAATTCTGATTACTAAAAAAGTACTTTTTCGTTCTCCGATAAGTTATTTTTGGACATGAGAAAAAGTAAGGATCTTTTATGGGACATTTTTCTTCTCTGAGATGAAAGATTGAGTGGTGAGACAACATAGAAATCATAAGTTTTTTCACTTCCAGCAAATAAATTAAACTATATCAGATTACAATCA
Source organism: Parasteatoda tepidariorum (assembly GCF_043381705.1). Classification (NCBI taxonomy): domain Eukaryota; kingdom Metazoa; phylum Arthropoda; class Arachnida; order Araneae; family Theridiidae; genus Parasteatoda; species Parasteatoda tepidariorum. The sequence continues at coordinate 29,336,749 of NC_092211.1, read as the reverse complement.
TAAAACATCGTTTTATTTTACGCGAACTAAATTCCCGTTCTTCGCACCAGCTAAAAAAAGATGAATGATCAATAAATCATTACTAATCATTACTACAAAATCCTGCACAAAGCTGAAAGACATATACCGACACAAAATTGATTAAGGTAAATTAATTAAGCTCTATTTTATTATTTTTTGCCCTTCCCGGTAGCTTTATGTTATCAGATTAAGAAAAAAAAATTAAAAGTTTATTCCTTCTTCAAAATAAACATAATTATATTCAGTGTCATTTGGAATAATGATATTGATCGAGATCAATTTTTAATGGTCAAAAATTAGGATAATCAACAAATTTCTCCTGTAATTGTCCCTCTCGGTAAGCCGCAAATATTTTCACAGATTTATCTTAGTACCAATATCAGTAAATTTTTTTACTTATTAAAGAGAGCCAATTTATATAATAGCAGTAGTACCTGTTATTAAAATTAACTAAGCAACATTGGTGTTAATAATAATGAGACGATTTTTTATGTGTTTTCCTAGGTGAATAAGTACATTCTCTCCATTAATTTAGTTGATTAGGGTAAATTTTATTTATTTATTTCATTTCGTAGCAATGACCAATAATAATTAAGCATGTTTGGTATTAATAATAATAAAGCAATTTTTTACAATTTATATATTTTTATACAATACGAATCACTAAGGAATAGAATTTTTTACGAATATTTTGATACAATGTTTTTATTTCAATTAATTACCTATTTCCAAAATTAATTAATTGTATTTCTCGAAAATAATGAGTAACGGCACTAGTATTTTTATAATTACTTTTTGAATTACTTTTATGTTATTTTTTTAATTGCTTAATACTAAATTTATTTTTTTAATAGTATTATTATAAAAAAGTAAATTAATATAAAAATTACACTTAATTAAATTATATAAAAATTATTATATTTCTAATTGCTTAATACTAATATTATTTTTTTATAATTACTTTTATAATTTACTTTGGAGAACAAAATAATATCGGTATTTCGAATACCGTAAAAATTCGCCAAGCTATTGTTGATGCCAGTAATGTTTACTTAAATGTGGTATTAAATAATTCTGATATTGTCGCTAGAAGTATTTGCTTAAATGAGAACCTATTATACCAGGGTGCATAAAAAAGTACTCTAGTAATAGATTTTTACTGCTCTCCTAAGCAAATAAGAATCCTAATATCACCATCCTACATATTCCTGCCATCTAATATACATAATTTACTTTTTATTATTTTTTGTATATTCTGGTGTAACTTCATAATATATATGTAATATATGTAATATACACAAGCCTGCAAAAGTCTTTGGTCAAACTCAATATTATAGATGGTTGATTGGAAATGTAATAAATATCGTATAAATTTATTCTTAATATGCTTTAGCTTTGAAAGCCACTTTAAATCAAATGCCACTTTCATTAGGGTATTTGTTTTTCGTGAAACGATTTTCTTACATCTAAGAATTGGAGGAAAATACAATTGAAAGATACAATTTTAACAAATTAGCACAAGTTTTGCATATTTATTTACGGAAATCGTGATTTTAACTTTAATTTATTATTGACAATTATTTTCGAAGAATTAGTTCCTGCAAGACGCGAATTATATAAGAAAAGTAATATTCAACTGAACTGAGTGCAAAGATTTCAATTTAATCCAAAGAAGATTACTTTTTCTATTAAATTGCAAGAAAAGTAAAAATTCTGAAATCCAGTGTAATGTATATGTTGGCTTGACTAAATAAAACGAAAATCGCCTCTACAAAAAAAGAAAAAGATTAAAATGCCTTTTACGCGTTGACCAAAAATTTATGCACGCTCGTGTATATGTAATATATGTTATATAGTTTACTTAGTATTATTTAAAAAGTGATATTCAGATTTTACTGAAATTTTTGCATTAAATTCCATTTCATTAGTTCTTGTTGAGTTTCTATTATTTAAGTTTATAGAGACATTTTTAAGTTTATAGAGACATTTTTAAGTATCAATAATGAAACATTTAATTTCATATACTTTTTAAGATGCTAATTCAGTGACGTCATTACCATCGTTTCATTCTTAACATTGATTTGACTTGTGGCAGCCTAACTCATGAAAACGAAGTTTAATAATTCATAAGAATGTGCTATAATATTAACTTTTTAATTAATTGGTCAGCATGGTATCAAATCACTTTATTATCACATATTTATCAAATATTTTGGAAAACTCATTCGTTGGAACGTAGCTCGTGAACCAGTGGTTGGAGGTAGTTGAAAAGTAGGAGTTGGACAGTTAGGTAGACAGTCCACCGTGCCTTCGAAAGCATTTAATTTTATTAGTCATATTAAATATAGAATGAATGAAACCTAATCACAAAAAAATTCATACTAGCATTCGTTTTTTGTTGCTTAATCATATTGCAATATATCATCATTAAAAGGCAATATAGCAATATTGCAATATATCATCATCAAATATTATGCGTATTTATAATTCTAAACTATGTGTTTATAGATCATCACACTGTGTCTATAGTTCATAAAATTACGTTAATACAACAATATATTTCAAAATTATGGTAATATTTTATCTAATTATAATAATTGTAATTTCATATTTGTAAGTTTGCCTATGTTTTTTTCGAATAAAAAGTTAAGTTCAAATAATTAAGTTTTTTAAAGTTCAAATGTGTTTAATGTATGTTTTTTAAATATGTAAGTGTAATAGGTTTTCATAGCAATCTTTTGCTATCCGGCTGAATTCATATGAAGCAATTTTATGTTTAAACAAAGTTGTAAAATCTGATAATTGCAGTTTGTTTTCTTTAAACGTCAGAAAAAGTATGAGAAAGTTAAATTTACCACATAAATGGTACTGTGTGAAAAAAAGAGAGTGATACGTATTAAGAAAATCACACGTATTCTAGAATCTTCTAAAGTAATGAAAAAAAAACTCAAAAATATTATCTATATAAATAGTTTTTTCCATTTTATTTTTCAAGAGTGAAAAAAATCATAATGCTAAAATTTATACAAAAAATATTTTATAATTTTGGCATTGTGTCAAACTTTTCTCAACGCAATTATCTTAGAAACTTGGGTTGCTTCCAAATCTATGATTAAATTCATAGATAAGAGATATAATTGATTGTTGCCAAGCAACGAAGAATTAACGCCATTTATAGGTTTTCTTTAATCAATAATTAGAAATCGTTTAAATTCATGTAAACATAATTTAAAAATCTGTAAGACAAAATTATGAATACCGCAAAATACGGTAAATATGTTATGCTTGAAAAAATTGATGTGCAACAGCTGATTTAAAAATATCATATTTATATAATTATTTCTGAGCAATTATTGAAAGTTGTATGCAAATGAGAAATATAATATAGCTTTAAAATAAATGTTGTGTAAAAGCGATTATAGATAAATTAAAAATTATTGTTTAAAACAAATATTCGTTTTTTATCAAATTTCATAACGTAGAAGTTAAAATAATTGTTAGCACTAAATCCTACAATACCATAATCAAGATCATTAACCCTTTGACGTGCAATTTTTATTATGCATATTTTTCATACTTTTTATTATACTATTATTATACTATTTATTATCTTTTATTAATTTATTTCAGAACAAATAAAAAAAGGTTATGTTATCATTTTATTTTCTGGTTATGAAATACATTATGAAACACCGATATCTTTTCCTGCGTTATAGGAAAAATCTTAATAATTTTTTCAAATTTTCACTCACTTGCAGTTAGTCCTCCAAATTCAATCTATTTCTTTTTAATTTTATATTTTTGCATAAACATAATTCCGACAGATTTTTTTGTAATTGATATATAGTTTTTTATAATTAAAAAAAAATACCGAAAAATATTTTTGCTTGTAATCAGAGCTTCAGAAAAAAATATACATAAAAGAGTCACCTGTGTCCTATATGCGTCAAATGGTTAACAGTTATATTTCTATATATTTTAGTACACACACGCACGCACACACACACACACACACATATATTTGAGAATTTTGCCAAAATCATTACCAAAGCGTNGGTTGGAGCCCTGTTATTACACATATATATATATATATATATATAATCTGCTTGCGTTTTAATCTGCTGATAAAGTACACATCAGATAATAATTTGTTATAAATGCAAACAATTAAAGTGATTTGATATCTCCAGTTTATGCACAAAAGCATTTCAAACGTCACTCATCACCTAACTCAAATCGATACTGCTTACCTAAAGCTGTGTATTACATAATTCGCATGTAATACATTTAGGACATATATTAGCAGATGTCAGATTAAACCACTTACATATAATAACATTTATTAAAGAACAGTTTGTATATAACTAATAAATAACTTTGCATAAACTCAAGTACATTTCTACATTTCCATCTCTTATTTCTCGGGTCTTATGATAACAATTATTTCTTTTATTATTAGATTGATTTGAAACATGAAAAATGTTATAAGAGATTGTGCGCTGATTTCACTCTGCTCGATAATACGTTACTTTTGAAATTTAGAGTATTATTTTGTAAGATTAAAATAACACTCAGGGACACGATGGTTCAGTGGTTAAGGCACTGAACTGTCATTGTGAAGAACTGGGGCTGGATCCCCGGTGTCAGCTTTAGATCGATGGGAACCAGCTTGCCTGGGAAGTAAAGGTGACCTGTACGCAGTGCTGACCGCATTGTCACAATCATGCCTTTGATCTCGAAATTATAGAGCCTTAACGTCTATTCCCCCCCCCCCGGCCCGCAATGGACAGTTGTGGGAATGCTTTTCTTTTTTAAAAGGCGACGCGATGAAATAATTTCATTAAATTTCATTAAAATTATTATAATGATTGTGATAAAATTATGAAAAATGTTGTGACATGATTGTGATAAAATTATGATAGTGACAGTGTTTGTACTTTTCTCGGTGATGTGTTAATTTTGTAGTATTTTGTAAGATTAAAATAAGATGCCATGAAATAATACATTAAAAAAAGTTACATATTGCATTCATTATAATCAAGCTAAAGCTGTTTGGTTTCAACACTTGTTCAGCTTTGCCCAAGCTACTTGTTTATCTCTGTTTATATTATTGCTAACTCATGCTTATATTATTGCTAACTCATGCTTATAATATTGCTAATTCAGAGTATATTATAAATTCTTAAAAATTTCCAATAATTGATTAATCCTAAATTAATTACCACATAAACTATATTTCCTCAATCAGAGCTAAAAGTCATAATTTATTTAATTGAATTAAACCATATCGAAATAAAAGGAAAATATTTTAGGTTTCTGTATTCATAATCACGACAAAGCGAAATTTATTTCTTTTATAATTGAAATTTGATTTTTTTCATTCGTGAAAAAAAGTAGGATACGAGAACGTTAATTAAATGTATTTACTTTTGATTTTCTTTTTCATGAATTATCATAATTTTATTTAAAAAAAATAAACATGTTTTTGAAAAGAAAAAAAATATTAAGTGGTCCTCATTAAAAATGCCAAAACATCTGAATTATTGCGCATTTATAGTAAATTTGCTGTTCTTACTTCAAATATCTTATCTAGTTCGAAAACAATTATTTTGACTACATTGGAATTTGAATAGTGTGTTAACTAATGTATATGTTAATCAGTCTTCTTAGTTCTTTGTTTTTATTGCATTACAAAAGGAAACTGGATAGCTTACAATTTTAAAATATAAATTATTGAAATTATTGGAGATATAAGTTGTAAACAAAAGTTATGCATTTTTTACAACTTAAACTCCCAATAATTAATGATATATATATATATATATATACCACAAAATAAATAAATACAAAAAAAAACACGAAGAA
>NC_092211.1:29328967-29330587 GCF_043381705.1 Parasteatoda tepidariorum | reverse complement strand
AGCTTCATTGGAGTTGATGTACCATATGTGTGTGTTATATATATATATATATATGTGTTAAGAGTTATTTTTCAATTTTATGTTGCTTTTTTTGTATCTTTAATACCTAGGTTAACATAGAATCAACTCATTACATCAAACTGGCTGTAGTTAATTAATCTTTGCTTGCGTTTTAATCTGCTGATAAAGTACACATCAGATAATAATTTGTTTTAAATGCAAATAATTAAAGTGATTTGATATCTCCAGTTTATACACAAAAGCATTTCAAACGTCACTCATCACCTAACTCAAATCGATACTGCTTACCTAAAGCTGTGTATTACATAATTCGCACGTAATACATTTAGGACATATATTAGCAGATGTAAGGTTAAACCACTTACATATAATAGCATTTACTAAAGACCAGTTTGTATATAACTAATAAATAACTTTGCATAAACTCAAATCTTATCTTTTTATATTTCTATCACTTATTTCTTGGGTCATTTAATAATAATTATTTCTTCTATTATTAGATTGATTTTAAACATAAAAGTTATTATAAGTGATTGTGCGTTGATTCTTCTCTGCTCTTTACTATGTTACTTTTGAAATTTAAATTATCATTTTGTAAGATTGAAATAACACTCAGAGACACGAGGGCTCAGTGGTTAAGGCACTGAACTGTCTTTGTGAAGAACTGGAGCTCGATCCCCGGTGGCGGTTCGAAGCCCATCCAGCTTTAGATCGATGGGAATAAACTTGACAGGGAAGTAAAGGTGACCTATACGCAGTACTGACAGCATTTTCACAATCATCTTGAAATTATAGAGCCTTAAGATGCCATGAAATAATACTTTAAAAAAGTTACAAATTGCATTCATTATAATCAACCTAAAACTGTTTGGCTTCAACACTTGTTCAGCTTAGCCCAAGCTGCTTGTTTATATTTATTTATATTATTGTAAAACTCATGCTTAAAATATTGCAAATTCAGAGTATATTATAAATTCTTAAAAAATTTCCAACAATTGATTAATCCTAAATTAATTACCATGTAAACTATATTTCCTCAGTCACAGCTAAAAGGCATAATTTATTTAATTGAATTAAACCATATCAAAATAAAAATAAAACATTTTAGGTTCTTTTGTTTTCATAATCACGACAAAATAACATTTATTTCTCTTATAATTTAAATTTGATTTTTTTTGTTCGAAAGAGAAAGAAGGATACGAAAACGTTAATGAAATGTATTTACTTTTGATTTTCTTTTTCATAAATTATCATAATTTTAATTAAAAAAAAGTCTATGTTTTTGAAAAGAAAAAAAATAATAAGTGATCTCCATTAAAAATTCCAAAACATTTAAATTATTGCTCATTTTATAGTAAATTTGCTGTTCTTACTTCTAATTCCTTTTCTAGTTAAAAAACAAATACTGACTACATTGGAATATGAATATTTGATTAAATAATGTATATGTTAATCAGTGTTCTTAGTTCTTTGTTTTTATTACATTACAAACGAAAACTGAATAGCTAACAATTTTGAAATATAAATTATTGAAATTATTGGCGATTTAAGTCGTAAAAAAAGTTATACATTTTTTACAAATTAAATTCCCAATAATTA
>NC_092211.1:29324088-29328875 GCF_043381705.1 Parasteatoda tepidariorum | reverse complement strand
TAACCTTAAAAAAACATCAGTGTAGGGTTAAAATATCGAATAAATGTAATTATATCCACGAATAAATTCATATCAAATCGAATGTAATAAATATTTCGGACATTCACCAAAGCATATCTGTGATTGTCGACATACACCGGTGAGGGTCCGAATGTACAAGAATGTAATGAAATATTCGATCTTTCACCGGTGAAAGTCAACAACCACCGATATCGGTCTCGCCGTGAGATATATATATTTATATATATATATATATATATGGGTGTGCGTGTATAAAACAATTATCTTTATTGGAAAAAGTCTATTTTCGAAAATTTAATCTTATCGTTTGTTAAAAAATTTTGCCTTATAATTAGTCTCAATTTTTTGATTTTTTTATGCAGTAAACTTTGATATACAAATATGATTGTAGTGTATCTACCACTACAAAAATATAATTCCAATTCACTAGTTGACTAGAGACATGACTACCTCGATTCTATGGTGGGGTACCTTTTCATATATTAAGGTTGACATTGCCGATTGCTCCTCGCCTCACATGGGTGACCTTTGGACGTGATGTGAACACGCCTATATTGACAGAAACGCCCACTACGATTTGAACGCTCCAACTTTGATGGATAGTCCACATGGAACAGTGTCCTCCTCACGCTATTGCTTCTCAGTCTCGTTCTTACACAACGTATACACTCGACTGCTAACGGCAACACAGGAGTGACCAAGACCCTGAACTTAATACAGCTCTCACAATCTGCACTAAAAAAGTAATAGTGATCTTAATACAGCTTTCCCGGCTTCTCAAAAATCAGCAATGAATCAACTAGTGTTACATGTTCATCGAATTCTATCACAGATAAAATTCTGGTGGGGGAGTGCTGTAGTATATATAATTCCAATTCACTAGTATATAAAACTTAACTCGAGTTTATGGTGAGGTACCTTTTCATAGATGAAGTTTAGCATTGTCGATCGCCCCTCGTCCTACAATGATGATTTACTTTTTATTGAACAGAGTAAGGGTCGTGTTAGCCCAGTGGTTAGAGCATCGAACTTCGATGCGGTGTTTGGACTTCGAAGTCGCTGTGGCCCGATGAGAACATGTAGTTTACGTGCTCGTTTAATCTGTGCAATGGAAATACCTATGGATTATCGCTAAGATATTAAAAATATATTGGTATGGTACAGGCATCTGTAGAAAATTTCCTTCCCCTTCTGACCTTCGTCTAAATTGTGGGATGACCTCACAAGTCAGTGGTGCTGCGTTGCATTCTGAGCTGTCTCATTTTCACCCTAGTGATGGTTGCTTGTCAAACAAAAGGCGCTCCTTCCTAATTTGATTTGGAAGGCCAATGACTCGCGTGCTTGGCTTGTCGTAGTGCCATTAAAAATAACAAAGGGTATCGATTAATCTTCTGGAAATCCCCTTACATGAAGCAATGTAAGTTCCAGGGTGAATTTTTAAATCTTTAATTTTAAACTTACCTTGATTTACGTGCTTGATTACATACCTAGATTTATTTTTGGCTCGTATTATTCAAAAAAAAAGAGGAAAACATTGCACCATAATATCAGTATCTCAAACAATCATACGGTGTAAATTTAAAGTAATCTTATTTAACATTAACTTAAATTACGTTTTCATTCAAGTTAAACCATAGTATCGTGTAACGCAGCTTAAGAATTACGTTCTTATATTAAGGTGCAGCAAATTTGAATAATATTAATGTTAAACACAATTCAAATTAGTATCTGAAAATGCGGATAAGAAAAACTAAATAATATATTTTTAATAGCAATTATTACCTAAGAAAAATATGAATGTCTTATACAAAAAGTAGCATTGCAATTTTATGAGGATAAAGATAGGCAAAACAATAATTCTTTTAAGCTATGGCGTATGAAACTGGATAAAGGATTTTAAAGAGACGACGAAATTAATGAGAATTAGAAAGTAAGGAAGTTTCTCCTGACAGCCCACTTGGGAAAAACTGAAAAATACGAGAACTGTTTGCTAGAAATTGTGTTCTTATGAATTAAACATTAAGCAATGTTTATTAATGAACTGAGTAATAATGGCTACATCGCGTTTTGTATCACCTCATGCAATATAATGGACAGTGAACAGAATGATATAACGAAGTGGTTTCAGCAATATTAAAATGTGTTGCATTTTAATTCTGAAAAGGTCCACTGTTTTCATTCAGCAATAAATTGTTTACTGAAACAATATAGAGAATATGTTTCAGAAACATTTATTACAAAATTTTTAGAATAATTAAAAAAAGATTTATGCAATATGTGTTAAAAGCAAGATATTCAAAATAAGAGAAGTAAATATGAAATCATACATGCAATATGCACTTTTTGGTAAATTTCTGTGCATTTTTTTGTTTTGTTTTAAAAGGGCTTTAAAGGTGTTTTAGCATCATACTGGTTCTAAGTACTACACCGTTTAGAAAAATCAGTTTAGAATTGAGCTATAATATCGGTACCTTGAACTGATGCAAATTTTCTTCAACCTTAGTAAAGCGTAGAGCAAATTCGTATTTTTGATCAAGTTGAACTATAAAATATTGAAATTATGCAAACGAAGTGGAATAGAGATAGTTAAACTTAGCATAATATGATTTCGAAAATTTTGAATGATATTATGATTCAACATGGCCGGAAATTTTTAACAGTGCTTTCAAAATTAAATTATGAATTGCTTTCAAAATTAAAATTATGTTTTAAAAAAAAAAGAAACAAATCTTTTGATGAGAAGCAAATAGGGACTATCATAGGCAAATTGACAAAGAAAATAACAAAGAAGCAAGATGAACATGTAAGAAATCAAATCACGGTCATTTAACAAAAAAAAGTTATTCGGTTAAAACATGTAGGAAATTAATTAAGCTAACAACGTGAATAAAGCACAAATAGAGTACGAAGATTTTTAATTCTATGAGCAAGAACCTTTTTCAGTGTTGATAAAAAATTACAGAATGATACACGAGACAAACAAGTTACATTGAGAAAAATGAGCAAGCTTGAACAAGAAGAAGCTTTGAAGAAGCACAAGAAGAAGCTTTGAAGAAGAAGCTTGAACAAGATAATCTAATAAAAAAAGGAAGAAAAAGAACTAGATTAATATATTCTTTCCAGGTCCAGGTTAATTCTGTATTTCGTGTTTCGACACTGAGGAAGGTTATAGAACCAAAACTACAGTATGTCAATTTTTGTTTTATTTGTACTTTATTCACGTTGTATATCTCATTTTGCTTCATTCTTGTTGTAAGGCACAAAGTATACACTATCTTAATTTGGATAAAGGAAATTTCCTTCAATTACCTTATCTTAAACACTAGATATATTTCAACTATTTAAAAAGGGGTTTTAATTCTCAGTTTACGACTATCAATGTTCAACTCCATAGCCTTGTAATTTTAAACCCAACCCTGTAAGAAACTCTTGTATCAAGTGTTGGGACAAACTAGCCTCCGTGAAAAATTTTTTGATGGAACTAACCAGCACTTGCGCTACATGGAAATAAAAACAACGGAAACATACCCTGGCTAATAATTCTTATCACCACATTTTAAAGCAATAGATACATTTCTTGGCTTTGTGATAAAGGTTTTTCTGGCATTAAAATGAACCTAACATCGCTCTCTGGACTAGTATACTATAACATACCGTCATTCGGGGCTACTTTGTGCAGCGGGGGCTACTTTGTACAAATTCGAATTTGGCATTTTTCAAGTGCTGCTATTCAGTATTATGTTTATTTCACGTTAAAAATGTGTGGAATTTAAAGACAGAAGTCTCTTCTATTACTACAAACATTTTTTCGAATTTTAAAACAATCTCAGAGTGTATTTCGTTCATCCAATGTCAACAACTTTCCGAGGACGTCGGTTGTCGAAAAGTGTGCGTGGAAACTTTAGATTTTGACTTATTATTCGTAAATATTACATCTCATATCATCAAATATTACATAATTCACTCGTCTGAGTCCAGTTATGAATATAATATCGATAAATTTTATTTAAGTTTGAATTAACATAGTTTTTTTACATGTCAAAGTTCAAAAACTGCGAAATCCTGCACAAAGTAGCCCCGAATGACGGTACAAATTTTAACACCAATATTTATTAAGGTAGTATATTTAATTTCAAATATTATTTAATCTACATATTTTAAAAAGTCGAATTTATCCACTTTAAATTTACTCAAGAACCTTGTACTCGGGCACAATAGCCTTCAAGGTTATTCCAAAGGTTATTTTATAAGCTTCAAAATATTTACTTTCAGTAACATTAACCACACGGTAACGTTTATTTTTTACTCCCATGAAATGCATTTCTTGTAAAGGAAAATTTTGGTCCTAAAAACATATTTCACTTTATTATGCTACTTTTTGACGAAGTCATGTCAAAGCCGATAAGAAAGTCTTATCATGATGCATTAAGCTTGTGTGATGCTTTTCAGCCATACATTGCTATTTATAAGAGCATAAAACGCTTTTATCCATTTAGTCAATAAAAAAGAAAGAAAAAATGCTGGAATTTCTATCTTAAAAATAAATGTTGCTTAAACGGCCTCTCAAATAGCTAAAAATTATTAAAAAAATTATTTTACAAAAAATAAGCGTGTAATCTTACTTATTACAATAAATTAGTTAAAACTATTGAAGATTTTGAATTTTAAGTAAGAAACTGTAAAAATAAGTAAATAATCTGAAAAAAATTTGACTTAATAAAGATTCATACATTGCAATTATAGGCAGTAACATTCTAACTTCAGTG
>NC_092211.1:29322223-29323588 GCF_043381705.1 Parasteatoda tepidariorum | reverse complement strand
GAACTAAACAGCTCTGAAGAAGAAAAAAATGTTAAAAATTGAAAATGTCTTTTCCATTATTGTAGGGTAGTTTGTATATATATATTTAAAATATGAGTATGTTAGTTTGTTACCGTTGATGAGTGAAGTCTGAAATTCTGTATAATCTATTTCAAAATTAGGAAATTATGCAACGTACCAGTGGTCAGTTGTAAAGTTTCTAACAATGGTCACTTTTTAATACGTGACGCAAAATTTCAAAAATTAAATATCTAATATAAATTTTAAAGGAATAAATAAATTTAATGTTAGTAATACAAAACTAATTTCTTTTGAAGCGTTTCTAAAAACATGATAAGCTTCATAAGATTCAATTCAAAAATCACGAAAAGTATTAAGAAAAATTCATAAAAAAAGGTAATTTTCAGAAAATTATAAAATATTGTTAATAATTACAAATTTATTGAAAAATAATAAAATACATATAGAGTGTATTTTCAATGAAAAAATGGCTATCGGGGGCTACTGGCAGACAATATTTTAATCACCATTTGTCATATGTAATCACCATGTGGGCTGTGGGGACAGATTGCCCATCACTAATGCAATGTCTATCACTAATGCACTAATGCAATGTCTTTGCAATCTTATGAATGCATGAACTCAATAGTCAAAATTTTTTAAAAATTTATATGTCTAACACTACTTATTCTGTAAAAAATTCCTGATCAGATTACGGTAAAAAGTGCGTGCAGATTACTAATGAGTGTGTCAGTGCTTTTATGTGTTGTACTTTTATAAGTTTTTTATTACATCGCCCGGGTGCTGTTCATTACATCAAAAAATATCGTCAAATTACTAATCAGGGTGCCGGTACTTTTTTACAGTAAAATTCTTTTTACCAGAATATAATTACTGAACAAAAACTCTTATATACCCTATTTTCCGCAGCAATAATTACCGTAAAATCATTGAATCACTCTTAAATAAATATTATTGTTAAAATTATTGTATAAATATTTAAGGTAAAAACGGATTTTACAGGTGATGCACAAAAAGTGTCGTTACGTTAGATCGTTTTTTGATCCGGAATTTCTGTTACAGCTTAGATTTTTTATAGAATGAATACTTAAAAATCTACGAACATTCTACATGGCGAATAAGCAAAGTGTATAATGATTTTCTTATATTATACTTTGGCTAAAAATACTATATATATATTGACTAAGCAACTATACATACTATTGAATGCAGGTATTTTGCGCATTAAAGCTAACATAAATTTATATTTTGTTTTTAGCCATTTTTTGTTTAAAAGTGTATGATCTAGTACTTCATTGTTAGATAATCAATCATATATATATCAATCACATATCAATCATATAA
>NC_092211.1:29272404-29322083 GCF_043381705.1 Parasteatoda tepidariorum | reverse complement strand
ATATATATATATAACATTTAATAGAATTTAATAGCAATTGAATATATGTTACTCTAAAAATTACAGTATAAAATTTCACAGTAAACAGGGATTTTTCGGATACTGTGCTTAGGCTGCCATTATGCTTTACCAGAATTTTTTTTACTGAACTCTTTTTATGTTCCAATATGACTGAATACTAATAACATGCGATAATCTAAACTAGTAATTTACACAAGTATTGCTAAAAAATTGTGAGTGAGTGAATTGCACTATTTCATCGGGAGAATGCATGGCATCGTGTAGTTTGTATAACTCTGTGAAATTTGTCACAATATTGTCTACCTTCAGGTTTCTAGCTATTTTACGCATCACGAAACCCCAGGCATATAAAACACTTTAAAATTTCGAGATGAATAAAATCACATGAAAATCATTTTCCCCATATCCTAAAGAAGATAATTTTCAAGTTACCTATAAAACAAATGCTGTGTTTCAGAGTGGCACTTACATCATTTTAAAATATTTTACAAAAATTTAAATGAGTGGCATTTCAATTTTTATTTAAAATTATGTAAAACTTTCCAATCTAACACAATATAATAAATGTGCCAAATTTGCCTAAAAAATGCTTAATTACTGCATCAACTCTAGTGCAACTTTACGTTCACTTTAAATGCTTTCTCACGATGACTGGGTTTGCTATCGTAATTCTGCTTTTGGAGCTATCAAACATTTCTACTTTTTTTAATTATGGTTATTTTTTATTTTTATATGATACTAATTTTTCCAAAAAATAATGAACTTTGTTTAAGAATAATTTCAAAATTCATGCAACATATTATTTTTTTCCTTAATCCCAAAACATGTCGTTATAATTTTTCAAACGGAAACAGCATCACAATATTTTTACAGACACTGTCACACATATTTTACACAATTAGTTAACATATACGAGTTAAGTATTAGTTAACATAACATATACGAGTACAATCAATTAATATAACTCATGGAAATCATTAAATATTAAAAATCATAAAATCAGGAAATAAGTAATAAAACACTTGTTTCTCATGTATAAGTTTTTTCAATTAAATTATTTATCTCCACAAATGGTAATGTCAAAATTTTGCTTTATCATATACGATAAGAGTTTCAAGAGTTATTTTTATTTTTTATGTGGATTCCCATTTGTATTGAGGATTTTCCTTCTCCCATTTGATAAGATAGGAAGCACAAATAAAGTAAAGTCTTACTGAATAGAGTTTTGAAAATCCTTCCCATTACATCTATTTGTTCGATAAAATAAATAAAAAATTAAGTTGCAAATTGCTTACAAAAAATTATTTATTCTGAAAAATGTGTAATCCTATTTATCAAAAGTTTCAATAGAATCAATCCGAGAATTCAGCCTGTCTTAGGTTTTTGTTACAGCAAAATAAGGATTTCCTTTGATCTAGAAATCCTTCCCTTTAAAATTCATGGAATTATTCCCTTAATCCTTATGATATGTCTGATAAAATTTTAATCAAACTATTGTCTAAACCATGACAACTAATCTAGGCAAAAATGTAGTTTAAGGATAGTTAATCAACTACATTGAAATATCCAGAAAGCGTCCTATATATATATTCAGTAATTTTAAAATATANAAAACCTTCCAATCTAACACAATATAATAAATGTGCCAAATTTGCCTGAAAAATGCTTAATTACTGCATCAACTCTAGTGCAACTTTACATTCACTTTAAATGCTTTCTCACGATGACTGGGTTTGCTATCGTAATTCTGCTTTTGGAGCTATCAAACATTTCTACTCTTTTTAATTATGGTTATATTTTATTTTTATGTGATACTAATTTTTCCAAAAAATAATGAAATCTGTTTAAGAATAATTTAAAAATTCATGCAACATATTATTTTTTTCTTTAATCCCAAAACATGTCGTTATAATTATTCAAACGGAAACAGCATTACAATATTTTTACAGACACTGTCACACATATTTTACACAATTAGTTTACGTATACGAGTACAGTCAAGTAATATAATTCATGAAAATCATTAAATATTAAAAATCATAAAATCAGGAAATAAGTAATAAAACACTTGTTAATCATGTTTCAATTAAAAGATTTTTCTCCAAAAATGGTAATGTCAAAATTTTGCTTTATCTTATTTTTAAAATTAATACTAGAAATATTACGAAAAGTTATTACTTATTTGTATTTATTTTTTTAAAGGAAAACAGTCTAACACCAAAATTTAATAATTTTACTTATAATACTACAGTTAGGCAATTTATAATATTACAATATTCTCTTTCAATGCCAAAAGTTTTCGTTTTCATTTAAAGATACTAAGCCACAAATTTAGCCAAGCAATGAAAACTATTTCCACAAATAACGATAACTATTACAAAAATGAAAGAAATTAAAGTTACCACAGCCGAAGCATTGAATAATGCATGAGAATATATGTTATCAGGTGCTTAGACAACAAATATATTTTGTATAGAACTATTTTATAGAACCTTTTTTGTATGAACTAAAACTTTACGCAAATATGGATTAACTTTTCTTTATTTTGCATATTTATTAGTAGACAAAACTATTTCTTTTGTTTTCTCTTTGAAATCCTTTTTACTCATAAGTATTACTGCTACTGTAGTTTAATTTATTTCTCCGAATTTTAAATATAGTGCACAAATTTAAAATTAAAATGTGAGAAATTAAAAGCAAAACTAATAAAATCAAATGAACATGTGTTCTCGTTTTGATATCGTTACATAATTTATGACTTTTTTAGCTACCTGAAAAATAAGCATTTTTATTGAAAACGCTTCCTTTATCTGAAACTCAATTAAAAATTTAATGAATTAAAATTATTATCATTATTTTTTTAAAACCTGGAAAGCTATTTTATGAAAGAAAAATATATTACTCATATTTTTCATTAAAATTAATAATTCATTGCTCATTGTGGAAATGTAAGCATTTTTTATATTTATATTCTAAATGTAGTATTTTTTTGTTTAGAAATATGCTAATAAACAGTTATTTTATAAATTCTAACATTATTTTTCTATCAATATTTAATAGTTGACATTTCAATAGTAAAACAATTATTATAGTTTGGATAAAATTTTAGATCATAACGCCTAACTAAAAACATGTTTAAAGTGAATTTTGTTTTGAAATAACTTTCATTGTTAATAATTAAATGAATAAAATTATTTGACTGTGCGCTGTTATTTTTTTATGAAACACATAAAATAACAAAACATTCTAAACATAATTTAATTTTATTGGTATTCTCAAATTATTAATGAATTACTGTTATCTGTAATAATGAAATAAAGAGTTTTTTTCTCTCCTATATATCTCCAGAACCGTTTCAGATAGCATCCTGAAACTTGTACAATGGTTGAAAAATGCAATTGGGGCCCTCGATCCTAAAATTCTTTTGAAAAATTTCAATTGGATTGTTTGGGAGGCACGTTTAAAAAGTGAACTTTTATCTTTGGTTCAGAACTAGCCATTGATATGCTGCCGACGATTCTTTTTTTTATGAATACTTTTACACTAACATACACCATGGTTGCTAGCTTATAGCTCTTAATTGCACGTTCTTTAATATCCGCTAACAGAGCGGGATATTTCACAAAATTAGTATTCCTAATTTTTTCTGAAACTTTTTTGAGTTTATTTCGTTTATAATTAGGTTTTTAAAGGCATCTTTAGAGCTATAATTTAAAATCAACAGTGATCGAAATAAAAAATAAATGTGAAAACGCATAATTAAATGACAAATTTAAAAAAAGTAGTAATTAATTCGAATTCGTTTGAAGGAAGTGTAAAAAAATTTTTAAACTATTATTCATGTCAATGATGTCTAATAAATGTTGGTAATAGGCACTATTGGCATTATGGTAAGTGCAGAAGTTATAATAGGTAGCAAACTTACTAATATATGTAAATTTTTTTTATTAAGTATATTTTTTTAATTAAGTATATTTAGTACCGATTGAAACTACATCAATAATATCTAGTTTAAATATAGATACTGTAGACAAAGGCTTTTATGGACAATCTGAAGGGAAAATATCACTATCACTCGATTGTGGTAAATTTTGTTTATCACGTGTTTATCTTGAGCAGCAGCATTTTGCCAAATGATACCGTATACCGTTAGTTTTATATAAAGTAGATGAATTGCTAAAAACATGTTTTATTTAATATAAGGTGGCTACCAGGAAGGACGAAATACAGTAATAAAAAAAAGAAATTTTAATTATTTTAGATTTATTAACTGGTGTATGTAGTCTTATAGTTCTGTGCGTGTTTTCGCAGTATTGTTCAAATGTGATTTGTTAAGTATTACTTTTTTTAACTTTTTCTAAATAATAAAGTCAGAAAAACCAGTTAGAACATTTGTCAATTTATTTGTAGAAAATTCTCCCCAATGGAAAATGCAATGCATTTATTTATGAAAATGTAAGAAATGTAAAGAAGAAAAATTGTTGAAAAAAAAAATGCAAAAGTAACAAATAAATTAAAACATAATAATTTCATTCTAATTTTTTTAACTACAAAAATGCTTTCAAATTAATTCCGGGAAAAAAATTTTAAAAAAACCAGCTAGTAATATATTAAAATATGCAACATTAAAAAAATGTTACTTAAGTTACGATTAACATGTTCGTTCAAAACAAAATTTTAACACGATAATACGAAGTGGAAAATCTGGCTCTTTAATCCCAATTCTGAAATCTCATTAATTCAAAATTCAATATGTTAAATCATTATCTAGTCAAGCGAATAACAAATTATCACTGTGATTAAAATCCTTATCTCAAACGAACAAGCATAATTCAGAAGACTCTAATTGAGCCATTGTTCACTTCATCTCAAGCAAGGTAATCAATCGCTTCAACGGATTGATCCAATTTGTTGAGAACTAACGCAATCAGGCGTTATTCCGTACAGCGTTGAATAGCGTTCAAAGAGAGAGAGGAGGCTTATAGAACAACAACAGAGATGGATCGAGAATTTTTATTCTTGATTTCTTTGGAATCTATTTAAATTGTCTTTTGTGTCGATGCCGTGATAGTCTGAAGATTTTCAATGGCATTGTTGATCATTGAAGTAAAGTATTTGTTTTAATAGTGTCTTATCAGAGAGGTAAAAGCATTATAAAGGTAATAAAAAGTTGATTTTAGTGAAGTCGGAGTTAAGTTAAAATGTTCTTTGAATTAAATTTAAAATGTTCTTTCTTGTATTTTAAATAAGAGTCATTTTGTGGGCCTTTTAGGTTAAGCGATTTCGTTTTTATTTGTCGTTCTTTCTCCTGCTTTGTTTGTGTATATTTAACTTAATCCATTTTGATTATGGGAAAGGAATAATGGAAATTATTTTTGCGAAATAAATGTTTAATACTGCGTTTGCTTTAAAAATCAAAAAGGCAACAAATGCAAAAATTTTGCTTTATAAAGCTTTTTAAATTTTCAAACACAAATTAAAACTAACTTTTTATGATTAAAAAAGTAAAAGATTAATTTATTTTTATATTTGCGTTCATTACTTTTATATTTACGTTCATTATTTTTTAATTTACGTTCATTATTTTTATATTTACGTTCATCATTTTTATATTTACGTTCCCATCATCACTATTATAATGACCAAGCACTTAGCCTTTTTTAGGGCTCTATCTTTTAATGGTATGTAATCTATATTTTAATGTTACGCACTTATGACCCAGGCGAGATGCCGTGGACAGCACTTGAGCTGGTACCTCTCTCTCTCAAAACTTCCACACCACACCCAAAGAAAGGTCTTTCAGCAACGACAGATTTAACGTGCACCTTGCTGCGCACACATGCCGGTTGTTTTGTCGGCCACCAGGATCGAACTCACTACCCTCAGCTCTCCAACCAGCGTTGTGAGCGCCGCCTTAGTCAACTGCGTCATTGGAGGGCTCCTCGAGTGTTTTGGTATCAGAATATTCCACTCCTGGTTTCTTCTCTCACGGGACCCATAATTGCTTCGCGATCGTTATTTTTTTTATGATGATAAACATAATATTATATCGAAATTCAAAATTATTCAATTAAAATGTCCCAAAATTTTTTATTGCAATAATACAGTTTTATTTCAATTCTAAGGCGATAAAGTATTAACGCAATTGGCACAGCAAACGTTGCAGCTTCATCCACAAACTTGCTTTGAAAATCTTATTTAATTTCCTGTTACCATAAAAATTCCTTAATTATTTCTCTTCAAAGAGATCATTTAGCTATGGAGTGAACACTTAACTCCTTACTATTGTTTTACAATTACAACTAGTTATTTCATATGCAATATTTTAATTTCATGTGTTAAATTATGATATCGCAATGACATTTTATAATACTGATTTCATAAAACGTTGCCTAAAAACGTAATATCATGTGGATGCTTCATAGTGAAGAAAAACTCTTTAGCTTTAAATCTTCTTCTTTAATGATACTCAAAATGACAGAGGATAATATTAAGAAGGGATAAATAAATATTACTGGTCAACCCGATTATTTAATGATTAAAAGATAAATTCGCGATCGCAACGAACTATAGGGGGCGTTGTTATATGAGACGCATACCTGCGATTTCTACATGAACCGTCATTCAGTTACTCTAGAGACGTCGTTAATGTAGCATGTAGCATTGCAACGTTCCTTCTTTATTGTGACTAATTNCCAAAGGTATCTAGATCTTTCTTGTTTATTAATAATTTTGTTATTCGGTTTTTCTGTCGAGTGAGAATCAGGATACGGAACGACGTTAATTATCATTTTTGGAATCTATAGAGACACAAAATTGGTAAACTATACTTTTTTGCAATTTTACTTTGTATTTTGATTGTAGATCTTGATGGTTTCTTGTCATTTTGCATACTGTCTATCTAAATCATGTTTAACGTTTGTTTTAGTAACCTTTTTAACTTGATTTTCTGACATTTAATATGAATGGAAAAATACTAAAGAATATGCATGATTTTAATATTAATTGATTAAAATTTCTGAATTACAATGAATATTAAATTAAATTCAGCAAATTTAATGCCATTTTGTTTCTAAACGTTAAATGCAATTTTTTTTTCCAATGGCAGGCACTGAATTTGAATCTTTGCCTATACTATGCCAGAATTGTTGCTCATTTCGCGTTACCCAGTGGGCACCTGTGAACCAAAGTCATGGAAGCGAGCAACATTGCCCACGCCACACTGCAACAAACCCGTTTATAGGGTGGGCCACATTCACACATCATACACTCAACAGAGGACAGCACAAAGAGAGAGAGAAACATCCATGCCCAGAGCGGGATTCGAACCCGCAGCCAATGGCTTCGCAGTCAGGCACGCTAACCACTCGGCCACCTGGCGGTCTAAATACAAATTTAAAAGCTCAGATAACGGCATGCTTGATTTCTAAAATTGAAAATATTCAAGTGAAAGTAGTTCTTTAAAATTGTATCTATTTGTTTAGTTGCACATGTAATATCTTATACTCAATTTGAAATTAACCATTATTTACCTCTTAGAAACAAACAATTATTTTTTTAAAATCTTATTCCTCTGTAATATTTTTAAAAAACGTTTTATACTCCAATAAAACAACAGTTATTCTGAACTAAATAACGTTGCTTTGCTTTTGTAAATTTAAAGAAGTTATTTAAAAAAAATATTAAAAAAATAAATTAAAAAAATATAATCATTGAGCTAAACATTATGCCTTAATTATACTTTGTTATTTAGTTGTACTGGTGATCCATAGAATTTTCCGATTTCAACGATTACCTGCATTGATTATTAATTATTGGCATTACTGACATATTAATTATTTGGCATAAAAATAAGTTTACTCAATATAAATAATATCCGACAATGCTCTTCTTGAGTAACAATCATCGGAATAGGAAAGCTTACTTACCGAAAAGAATAGCTTATACCTAAATCGTGTTTTTATTTTCACTAAACATTCTATAAAATGTGCTTTACTGCATTGTCACTAATGCTCTAAATCATGTGTGCGAATTAAAAACAGTTTTTTTTTTGTTTTTGTTTTTAGGTGGAGCTATGTGATTATGTACAAACAAAATCATGAAAAGGAAAATGATGAAAACCTCTCACAATTAGCCTGACGGCAAGGGGAATCTAACCCATGATCCGCTTACCACTGAGGATATTTTACATAGCACTGTGGTCGGTGCAAGCCGGGAGCAGAGTTCGTGTCAACCAATCACCTCTGAGATTTGAACCAGGGTCACCTGAGGGGAAGGTGAATCCCCATATATGCCTGTCCGCAGCTCTGGATAAATAATTTGTAGTAAATTATGTACATTGAATGGTACGATTGCATCCACTATATTTTGACTGCGTCCCTTATTTTCCATCTTTATTGGCATGGACTTTACGTGATGTAGATCCTTGTCAATGTAAATCCTTGAGAAACATGCATAGCTCTTTTGAAAGTGATAAGACTGGTTAGTTGTTGATCTGGAAGATGGATAGTCTTATAAGTTTTATCTCACAAATGCTCATTAAGTTTGAGACTTGGGGATTGTGAGAGTTAATGAAACTAATGAAATATCCATATTGTTTCTGAAACTAAATTTTTACAACAGTAACTAAATTTTTACAGTATGGTGTGGCGCACTATCGTGATGTAAGTTCTCCCCACCACTACAATTAATCATTAACATATCTGAACGAACTTGATCAAAACCCATAACTATAGATGATATTTTATTCAGAATATCAAGCACATGAAATTAAGATCTCGTAGCATTTTAGTACTACAACATTGTGACGCAGTAGCTCATTTGCATTAAAAAGCCACATGGTAAACATAAAAGGAGAGTGTTAAATGTTAGTAAGTAATTTAAATTTTGATTAGTATTTTGAGTTTTCTCATTCAAATTAAAAACATTAGTTTTATCCACGGAAGCATATAGAATTTTTTTAACTAAGCAGTATATATATATAGGCTAAAACTATTGAAAGTAAAACATTTTTAACTCACAGCACAATGCTGAGTTATGTCTCAGCATTTTGTTAGGATCCCATTATAACGCAAATATTGTAAGGTTTTAAATTCTATTGCAAAAGATTTCTTCTATTTTCTAAGATTTATTCTTCAAAGAAGGAAACGGCATTATTTATAAGGAGACATTTCCAGTGGGGATACCTTGTGACACAATATTCCACTTTTATTTATTTTTTCTTCCGAGAAAGTAAAAGTAACAAGATTTTATTTATTCTTTAACATCCACGCCGCCCATCTAAAGATATTTTCCTTTTCGCAATCCGAAATCTTATATTGGATATCTTTATCATAGATATAACATTCTAGAAGATCTCTGCCATCTGAAACCTCTTGAATCCGGACTGACTTGCATTTTGGCATATAACTATATCTAATTATGAAATTAAGCCACAGATTAGTCTCAAAATCAGATGTAATAGTTTAGGTGTTTTTAATTTCTAGTGTTTTGCAAATTAAAGATAATTTTGAAATCCTAAATACCATACAATACGCTGCTGCAAATGCAAAATACAGTTAAATGGCACCATGGATATGTTTAAAGTGTTCGATTACAGACATAAGCTACACTATTTCCATAGTTGACAGTTTAACATCAAATTTTTCTTTGTCTTGTTTTGAGATAGGTAATTGTTACATTTTTCAGAATTTCAAATATACAACAATTGCAGAACAAAAGAATAGTTTGCACCGAAATCGTGTTTTTATTTTCACTAAAAATTATCTAAAATGTGGCTTGCTGCATTGTCACAAATACTTTAAGCCATGTGTGCTAACTAAAAATTTTTTTTTCTTTTTTAGGTGGAACTTTGCGATTATGCACAAACAAAAGGTTCTTGATACAAATTTCACAAGCTTGCCAGTCCATGACGTACGTAAGAGATGGACATTTCGAGAACGTTGATAAACTGTTTGACGCCAATGTCGCCAGATTTAGGACTGTCTTGCTGTCAAAGAGAGCATCTTACCTTCGTCTGAAAGTTGTTATTGGGTACTGTCGATAAGCTAAAATGTGGGGTTCCGATATAATGGCATGTGATAAGCAAAAAATAATTATACTTTCGTTATTTTTAACAAAAAATATACAAGAAACATATATTTTAATTTAAAGGATATCTTTCATGTTGCAAAGTGTAATGGGATACCTGCAAAGGACGTAGTGTGGGTATCTCGATCCTGATTGGTTGTTGAAACGCGGCATTTGCTTAGGTTAACAACTGTTCTTCCAATTCTATTTAGAGTAAGTCAAGCCCGTCAAATATCATTTCTCTTAAATGATACATTCTATATTCTCACACAAAGATTCTTTCACAAAGTTATCACTTATTTAACTATGTTTTTCTTACTTAACACAGAAACAGGCATGAAGCCTTGTAGAACACGAGCAAACTAATTATACCCCGAAGGTGTCAGGTACGCAAAAACAAAAAAAATATCATGGTAACGGTGAAATACATAAGCAAATAATAAATCCAAGTTAAGCAAAAGACGTAGAAGCGAAAGAATTATACTTCAATAAATTTGATATGTGATACAGCACTGTATTTAATTAACTTCACACTTATTAACATTCTAACTTATGTGGAGAAACTTATCTCAACTTTAACACTCTATTTTACTTATAAACGATATCTGCCTCTGTCGTCCTACGCCTTCTTCTTGAAGTGCAAGTACCCAATTAATCACATCATAAAGATTACTTTCAGTGCCTTCAAGGCTACATCATTAGAAAATCAAATATAAATTGTTAACTCTGGGAATTTAAATAAAAAGTTTGATCATAGAATCTTGGAGCACAATAAAACTTAATAAAGTAGATGTAATAAATATAAAGTTACGAATTTTCCATGGTAATTTTTTTAAAAAAAAGGCGTTTCAACAATGTTTCTACTTATAGCATTGTTATGCCCTTATTGCATAGTGACGTAACTGCCACTAGGATTATTAAAAATCAATTCTCTAATATATAAGACATGTTAACTTTATTCAATCTTGTGATAACTTTTGTTCGATGAAAGTTGACATAGTCAATAATTATATCCCCATATTCTCCAATGGAAAGGATTGTTATCGACGGTGACAACCGTCCATAACATACCTGTTGCATTTCTTGAACTCTTGCTTTACGTTGCGTAAATGTGATTTGTTTATCTTTGTGACTTAATTTCTTCAATTAATGTTAATTAAAGCTTAATTTAGAAGAGAACCATAATTTTTGTCCCTAAGGACAGATCAGTGAGGTTCATTTCTATGCCATAACTTTTTATCAAGTTTCTATAAAGTACAGTATAAAACAAAGAGTAGAGAAAATTAAATCTTGATTCTGTAATTAAATACATAAAAAGCAAAGAATATTTTCAGTAAACATTTTTGCATATATTTGTAGTTTAGTTTTTACAAATTTTTTACAAATGCATGAAATGAGTTTATGTAAAATCCTAGAATAGCCCACCCATTGGCGACTTTTTGAAATCTTGCCAAGTTGGCAATTATTACTTGGCTCAAAATTGATTTTTTTATTATTGAAAACTATTTAAATGATTACAAATTTACTAAAACATTTTTAAAAATATAAAATGAAAAATAACTTTCAATAAGGTTGCTACATGTGTCCACGAAATATCTTCCAGAAACCTAGTTTGGCGAGATTTCAAAAAGTCACTTGGCGAGATTTCCAAAAATCCTCATGGGGTGGGCTATTCTAGTATCCACCCTTGGAATTCTGATAACTATTCTATATACACCGAAGAGCCATTACATTATGAATACCCTCCATTTACAACAATGGGCTCACTCAGGTTTTCATGGATTCTCGCCCAGGAACAATGTTTTCATGGGGCACATTAGGACTCATAATCCTCATAGAACAATCCCTGACGTCTGCAAGCTACTTGAACATAGTTGCAGACCAGGTTCAACCATTCATGGCAACAGTTTTTCCGGCGGGGGATGGTGTTTACCAACAGGATAATGCACCATGTCATGAGGGTCAAATCGTCATGGATTGGTTCGAGGAACATTCCAGTGACTTTCAAGTCATGTCTTGGCCCCCAAATTCACCTGACCTTAATCCAATAGAGCATTTGTGGTCCTACTTGGAATACCAAATTCGTGCTGCCATGCTATCCTCTCGCAATGTGAGGGAATTGCAGGACCAATTGGTGAGCGCTTGGTACCAGATACCTCAGATTACCTAGCACCACCTTGTGGAATCAATGCCACGTGGTAGCAGTTTTGAGGGCTAAAGGTGGTCCTACATGTTATTAGCAGGGTGGTCATAATGTAATGGCTCTTCGGTGTATATGAGTGTTGGGCAGGAAAATTCTTAACTACCCTCTTTACTGCGATGTTTATCTGTATAGCAAACAGGTTCCTTCAATGACAATATGACGTTTAGGAATACTAATTATACGGGGAATATGACCATTTAAGAAAAAAAAACTTAAATGACTAATCGTTAAGGTATAATTAAATGAACAAAATGTTTATATGATGCCGATTCAGAAAAGTATGCTACATATTATGGTTTTTGAACTCAATTAACCCTCTTTTTCGTAACAGAAATAAATAAGATAAGAAATAGATTTAATAAAATTTAATTAATACTCTGAGATTAAAAATAATTTCTTCCATTTTAATTATATGGCAAGTTTTCATAATAAATTAGAAATTTTCGTCATTAACTTGGTTAAAGGAAATGGACAAAAAAAAAGCTTTTCTGATTACTGTTCAGATCGCTTAAAGCTATTTCAAAACTAAAAAAAAAATGAAAAATATATTATTGCAATGCTAACAGAAGGAAATATTTTTAATGAAAGGTTGTTAAAATAAAAATCCAAATATCGTAGAAGCAATCATTTTCAAAAGATAATTATAAAGGAAAATATAATATGATCGAATCACGACACAAAACCTAAGCAATTTGTATTCGTAAAAGTCGAATAAATAGCAAATGATATGCTGATGTATTCTTTTTTTTAATTAAAGAATTTTAAACACTGTGCTTTTAATTAAAAATTGAACATTTTGATTTTCTGAATTTATTTAACATTTTTCTTTTTGTATTTCTATTATCATCAGACACGACATTAGATTTTTCATAAAACTGTCTTATTAATAATATTTAAAAACACTTTTTCAGAATAATAGAATTTCTTGAATGAATGTTTTAAAAGTTTAGTCTTATTTGCGAATTTATTTTTTTATTAATGAAATCGATTGATAGCACCAAATTTTATCACATTTATCAAATTGCGTCACACATTATAAAACCATATTTTATAATTAATTTTTCAAAAATCATTATCAAAGCCCTTCAGTGAAAAATACCGCGTTTTTTTGGTGTTTTTATAAAGGCAGAAACACAGTAAATTCTACCATATTCTGATAGTTTTAAACATGCTTTATTTCCTAGTGGTGGAATCTGTATGTTGCTAATTAAAATTTATTATAATTATTAGTTGTAAAATTAAAATACACAAATTAAAAAACAAAACAATTGAAATCTTAACATGTTTCAGAAAAAATAAGAAATCTAAACTTGCTACTTTTCTAAAAGAATATTAATTATAGTAAAACTTCGAAAAAAAATAATTTGTCTTCTTTAAAATGAATGCTTTTGTCTTATTTTTACATTTTATTTTATGGCCGTCGTTGAACAGCAGACCCGAATTTTTTGGTTTACGAGTACTGAAGTTCAACTCCATAGCCTTGTAATTTTGAATCCAATTCAGAAGACAAGGGAACCCCTGGATCAAGTATTTGGAGATATTTGCCTTCGTGGAGTTCTTTTTGATGGAACCTACCCGCGTTTGCGTTACATGAAAAGGAAAACCACAAGAGCCTCCCACGGTTATCCTAACGGCAAGAGAACTCTAATCCATGATCCGTCTACCACTGTAGTCGGTGCAAGTCAGAATTCGTATCGACCAGCCATAGCTGGGATTCGAACCCAGAATACCTCATTGGAAGGCGAAAGCTTTATCCCCTGAGCCTTTGCGGCTCATGCTTTAATCTCTTATTTTATTTTACAACCGTAGTTTAACAGCCGATCCAATTTTTTAAAGGTTTACGACTACTAATGTTCAACTCCGTATCCTTGTAACTTTGAACCCAATCCAGAAGACAAGGGAACTCCTGGATCGAGCATTGAGAGAAATTTGCCTTCGTGGAGGGCTTTTTGATGGAGCTAACCAGCATTTGTGTTACATGGAGAGGAAGACCACGATTATCCTGACAGCAAAGGGACTCTAACC
The DNA here is from genome assembly GCF_043381705.1 of Parasteatoda tepidariorum. Taxonomy (NCBI): domain Eukaryota; kingdom Metazoa; phylum Arthropoda; class Arachnida; order Araneae; family Theridiidae; genus Parasteatoda; species Parasteatoda tepidariorum. The sequence goes on along the minus strand of NC_092211.1, from coordinate 29,307,766 downwards.
CATGATCCGTCTACCACTGAGGATATTTTACGTCAGCACTGAGGTCGGTGCAAGCCGGATGCGGAATTCGTGTCGACTGGGATTCGAACCCGGTTCGCCTGATTGAATGCAAACGCTCTATCCCCTGAGCCCCCGCGGCTCTGCTTTGGAACTTTGTGCATACAAATATAACAATTTTTTATTTAAAGTATAGAGTATTTCCAACTAAATGCAACCCACACTATTATTATTGGTGTAAAAAAAAATTTATAGCTCGGAATGTTTGCTTTGAATCCGCTGTCCCGTTAAATCTGTCTTAATCTACTCACTAAAAACAGCCAACAAGTCAATTAAATGAATTTTACGATAGAAAAGAACTCAAACATGTCATGAACAACCTTCCATTGAATCTAAAGCTAAACGTGACCAACAGCATATTCTTTCCTTGCCAAACTTTCTGAGAACTAAAAGTAAAATAGAAAAATATAGTAGAAATAGCGTGAAAAGAAAAAGCTATTTCTCAGAAGTTGTGTTAGATTTTCTATTGCTTTACACACGCAATCACATTTAAATACATAAAAAGAAAAAAGGATTGGGTTTATTAATATTGGGTAAAATTAATTAACATGTAATAGCATGTTATTTTTCTAGTTATTTCATTTAGAAGTGCATCAAGAACACGAAAAATACTGGTATAATGCACTTTCAAGATTTAACATTATTAAGTTTTAAATTTGTATTTTTAAAAATAATTCATTTTCGTTAATTAACGCGCATCAGTTTCACTGTTAACAATAAAGTTACGAATAAACAAAACGTTTCTTTCCGATTGAGAGTAAATTTAATTTGCAACTATACTTCAAGTCTAATAAACAGGATTGGATTTTCCCGTATAAAGGATTCAGATTTTATAGTACGAGGGCTTAGTATTAAACATGTTAATTAATAGGTGAAGGCAACATTTTAAACTATGAAAATTAATTCATAAAATCATTCATTGCTAAATACTTTTCTTTTTCACACTTTAAATGTTTCAAAAACCTAAATTTTAGTTTTCAAGCTAATATTTTAAAGTTAAAAAAATAAACAATATTTTAGCAAATGAATTCGAAACACTTTTGCAATCATTTTCTAAATTTTATAATTAGTATATTATTTAGTCACATTATTTACGATCAAAATATTATTCATTTAACAAATTACTTTAAAACTTTATAAACGACATAAACAAAACTCAGACTGTTGAAACATATGTCTTTTTATTTCATTTTCTGTTTTAAATACGTTTAAAATATTTATATCAAATGCATATCTCAAAATGTTCAGGAATTTTTTTCATAAACACTTAATTTTTTTTTAACATTTTTTAAACGAAAATAAACAGAAAGTACTTTTTATAACAGCCATTCGAAAGATCAAGTATAATTCAATACTTTTGACGGAGATAAAAATATTTATCACCTTTTAATCACATGTAAAATCATCTTTTTGCCATCGATTTCGTACGATGCTAATTAATTTCTGCTGACCCCACAAATTTTTAAATCCCTCTTAGTAGTTTTATTATTATTAGAGTATGCATTCAAAAAACGAAAATTGAATTTTTCTTGATAAATCCTGAATAAATATAAGAAAATGTGTTAGTTTAAGAGAACATTTTTCTTGCGGTTCTTAAAACTTATTTAAATTTAGGTTGAAGAGCGCATTTAGTCAGTTATTTGGTCAAACTTATAAGGAAACTATTTTTTGTTCCCTAAACCCTTTATAGATAGATAAATTATTTATTTGGAATGTACATTGTAAAGGAATTTGCGAGCATCTTGACACTAAAATAGGTGCCAATTTTTTTAAGAGGAGTCAATAGGACATACCAGGACCAATGACTTTTTTCCGATGCACCTTTTCTCAGCCTCTAGAAAAGATATTGCTTCAGTTTTTTCACAGAATTTTTACATGCACAGGCTTACACTGTGACAACTGTTAATACATGGAAGTGTTTTAAAAAATTATGAACTGAATACTTTTAGTTTTTTAAAAGTTTCATCATTCTTGAGCAAAAATCTTTCATAACTTTAAAAGTATTTCTGTTTAACGCTGAAACATTATCACAGCATACAACTCATATATTCTTAAATATCCCCACGAAATTTCAAACGATATCAGGAGTAGTTTCTTAGAAAAGGTAAATCGAATAAGGTCAGTTTTAGCATTATTGATATATATTCCCTCCCGACTCTCCTTGAAATTAAAAGTGCTGTTCTGAAATGCCAGTAATATTCCTTTACAGTACTTTGTGTAAAGTAGCTGCCACCATATTTTGGCATTCAGTAAACCTATATTTATAATAACCTGAATACCCGTTCTTCGTACGGGACGAAAGAAAGCATAAATTAATCAGTACAGAACAACATGCACAAAACTTTCAGACAAATATGGACAGATATAATAAAGCTAAAATAAGAAATTTATCATAAATTGTACAGTATTGGTGCGTGAGACTTAGTGACTTTCATTATCAGATTTTCAGCGTCAACGAAGCCCTTTAAATTGTACATGAAAGCTATGCTTAATGTTAACTTGAAAACATAAAGCTTTTTGACAAAAAAAATTTTTTGGATAGCTCAACATCAAATTCAGAGAAATTATTCCCCATAGTATTTACAGTACAAATAAATTAACAAAAATTATATGAACCAGTACTTAAATTATTGTATATCTAAAACTCATCACAATGCGTTATATAACCAGACATGAATTGTATTGTTTTGGGCCCTAATATCGAAATATATACAGGGTTAGTCATAATTCCCTCAGCCTGTAAACGCCATTTTTCTTTACTACAACTGTCTTCAGTGCTACATGTTACTGCCATCTACCGGCAACTGATTAAATTAAAACTTGAATACTTTCGGAATAATGTTCTTTTTGCCATTTTCGTCTTCGTTTTTTTACTATAACGCTTCGAAACCCCGGAGGGAATGATGAATAACCCTGTATAAACCCATATTTTAAATCATACGAAATATGCATCGAAATTCAATCACAACAATTGTCTTATCTTATTTCAAAATATCTATTTTGTACATTCAAAATCTAAACTAAACTATAAGAACATGCAAAATATAAGAATTACTGTGCAATTCTCATCACCATTGAAAATCAATATCTAACACACTGCTTTAAAATTTTGATAAGGCAAATATGCACACGTCTCAATGTAATGGATTGTTCTCACTTGAATCCCACTTCACATAATGCATTAAGACTGAAAATTTAGTCCTATCTCAGCAATTTCTGGATGCAAGCAATTTATTAAAGCCTGCCTAGAGCATCCAGTAAATAGTGTTTGATTGATATGCCTTACACTTCCACACATATCTATTTGTCATACTGCGAGCGAGGTTTGAGTGGATTTCCATTACTAATGTTTTTGCGCCCATAAATGAAACAGTCCTTGAAGAAAAGCAATATTTATCTTGCCAGGAAACTTCACTGTTGATGGGTTCGGTCGAAGTGTTTGTGTCAAAGAGATTTGAAGAGAAATAATAATAATAATAATCGAGAAATCAATATGAAAGCATTTCCAAAATATTCAAATTCTATGTAATCTTACTAGCTCGTTCTAAGTTTTCTGCGGAGCAGAATTTGTTTCATGTTATTGCAAATAATTGTATGATAATATTTAAATGTAATGCTCTATAAAAAATTTCGGAAAAAATTGCTATATGAAGTATCGGTACTTTGGGTCCGTAAAATCCGTTTTACCATTTACCTTACCAAATCCTTTTTACCATACATAAAATTCAGTTTTATTGTAAAGTATTATGCCACAATGTTTAGTGTAATATTATTTAATTTTAGCAATTCAGTGATTTTACTGTAAAATTTATGGTATTTCAGTCATTTTGTTTAGTAATATGTTCAGGTGAAAATGGATTTTACAGAAAAAAGTTACTGTAACTTGATCTAAAATTTTTTTCTCCAGTGTATTAGATTTTTTTTGATATTTAGTTATTTTTCTTAACACACTGTTCATACTTCTACTGTTCAATACTTCTTTAATTATTCACTTAGTTTTAAATTTTTTTTCATCAAAAGCACGCTAAATATGGTATTTCAAAATAACATCACGTATAAAATTGGTTCCACACACTTCTATCTTAAACATTGGCAGCAAAAAAAAGAAACGCTGACTGGAGAAAAAATTTTATTCACTTCATATAAGGAAAAATACGTGACATTGAAAGAATCAATTGATAAAATGTTTCAAAGATATAAATATCTGTAGCTGGAATCATCAGTGAAGAGTGAACTGAAATAACAATGGATGATAACCAATAGCGTTCTCTAAGTATAAGGGGCGTGATAAGGTTGGTTAATAGCACCGAGCTGTCATAGTGGAGGAGAGAGATTCGATTCTTAGTGGCAGCTTGAAGCCCATTCAGGTTCAGTGTAACAGCTTCCATTGGAAGAAATAACGGTCTGTGCTGCTGCTCACAATCATATTACCATTGTTCGCCAAAGTATGGATCCTAAACATCCATGAACACCCTGGCACACAGCGAGCTGATGTGGGAATATGAGATAATATAATACTTTGATACATTAATACTTGATACTATAATGCTTTGATAATATAATACTTTAATACTTGATACTAATACTTTAATAGTTGATACTAATACTTTAATAGTTGATACTAATACTTTTATATGAGATAATACTTTGATTAAGAGAAGTTTCAAACAAAAATACAATTTGCATGATACACACCTATCACTACAATTTGAGATGAAAGCATTCCATGAATAATGTAAGCATTTATGATATCGTGGTTGTGTATATTGCTGATTTCGAGAAGCTTTAAAAATGATTTATGCATCCTAAAGCATACAATGATCGTTCCTCTAAAACCACTATTACAGAAAGTGAAAACAATGCACATTATTTTAAGTACTATGGTATAAAAATGATTAATTCTACTAATTATATATCAGACTAATATACTGCAGAGAAAAGTAATGTACTTAAGTAAATGCCTAATACTAATACTTTTATATGAGATAATACTTTGATTAAGAGAAGTTTTAAACAAAAATACAATTTGCTTGATACACAACTATCACTACAATTTTAAATGAAAGCATTCCATGAATAATGTAAGCATTTATGATATTGTGGTTGTGTATATTGTTGATTTGAAAAAATTTTAAAAATGATTCATGCTTCCTAAAGCATACAATGATCGTTCCTCTGAAACCACTAGACAAAGCGAAAACAATGCACATTATTTTAAGTACTATGGTATAAAAGTGATTAATTTTACTAATTATATATCTAACTTATATACTTCAGAGAAAAGTCTAAAAAATGTATATTAAAAAAAACTGTATTTGGGCTTACTTCACAACCGTAGTTCCAAGTCAGAATTTACTACAGAAAAAATTTCGTAAGATCCTTTTATTTACATAACTGAACTCTTTCATTTGCGGATTATCTATTATGTCTTTTCCGGAAAGAAAAAATTTTAGAAAAATTTATTTTATTTTAAAATATTTAAAATTATTTCTAAATTAGTTGGAAAAATTCCGGTATGTCAATAGATATGACATGATTTAATAAATTAGGTTATTCCTGTAAAAATATGCATTCAGAATCAAATTGCAAAATAAAATTTTGTTTAAAAAAATTAAAAATTATTTATGAAAGTTAATATATTCATTAAGTTTTTCCAAAGCATATTAGCTAACATTAGAAATTATTCATATACGTGTGTTAATTTCACCAAAAATTGAAAACTAAATTCATAATTTGAATTCTTTGTTTAAAGAGAAAATAATAAGTTAAATTAAGCAGATTCTTTTTGAAACATATTTATCAGTATGGATGAAAATGTTTTCTCTCAGTGCCAATGCTATCAATTGAACGATGTAAATATTACAGTATTTATAATAAAATAAAAATTAGAGCAAAAAGGAAAAATCCCTATACACTTATTTGATCACTACTATTCAACATAACTAATTTTTGTTCCAAAAAACCTGATTAAAATAACGGAAAACGAAAGTTAAAAATAAGTCATGAAAATGCCATCTTTTTTTTTCAGCAGCTCCGTGACATAAGTTTTCTTTGGGGCCACCGAAGGCGTTCTTCAGAGAAAGTTGAGACCGTTACTCTAATTTTTACACCCTTTGAGAAACAAAAACGTGTTTACTGTTAAAAACTACATTTATCAAAATGCTGCATTGTTTAAAAAGAAACTGACTAGTCGGCCTACCTTGTGTCGAATATTTTTTCAATATTTTTTTCAATATTTTTTAACCATCATTTCCCCATTTTTTAACCATCATCTTCACTGGATTTAGTAGATTGGCATGATTTCTTAACCCAGACGTTATTGTATTAATGACATATATGAATTTATTATATCATTTCTATCATCATTCCCGAAATTTATAACTTATAATTTTTTTTTTACATAAATGGAATTTAAATAATAAATAATATTTTACATACATTAGGAAAAGAATAGATATGAACTATAGTAACAAATCCACAAACCATGTTTTAAAAAATAAAATTTCTATTATTTTTATATTATTAAGATATATTTTTATGTTTCTGGGGGTTCGAATAAAAGAATTAATACATGATAAGTTAATACATGATAAGTAACAGTTAGTTCTATTGTAACCAAACTATCATATTTATCATAGATATCATATGTATTATACTTTTAATATGTATTATTATATGTGCTAAGTATGTATTATATAATATGCATTATTATATACATTATATTATATGCATTATTACATGTATTATATTTATTGTAATAAAACTATCAAAGCACTAGAATTAGAATTACTTTATTGTACTTTTGGATATTTCCTGTACCTTTGAAACTCTTAATAAATTGATTTATGTTAATTTTTGTAATTAATTTTACTAAAATTAGAAGTAGGAATAGAAGTTAGTATTTTATAAACATGTTGCAAGTTTAATATTTTATACGGTTTTTTTTAGTTTAATGTATGTTAAATTAAAATAAATTATACTTCACTTAATTGTAGGGAAAGTGCTGCTGCTTTCTGCAGCTTATTTAGGTCTCTTTTTTTCGAATTAATAAATTTATGCATTGTGAATTTCAATCAATTTTAATTATAAGAGTACATAAACAAATACAGTATTTAAGAGGATAGTTACGCTTTAGATCATCCGAATAATTGACTTAATGCATGGAAAAATAGCAATTACTTGATTTAACAGTTTTTATATGTTATTTATGATTTGGCTGTCAAAGTGGATGAATTTATGGTAAAATACAGTTAATTTTAGCTTAAAAACAGAAAGAAAAGTGCTCTTTTTAATATACTTGTGGGGTTGTTAAAAACTCAATTTCTACTGACTAAATCTATTATATGTTTCAAGCAGTGGTCTTTAGAACCACTTTTGTATACTTTCGAGTAAATTTGTTGTATTAAAAACAAAAGATCCAAAGAATTTTAAAAAAAATTTTTCTTTATGTTATGAAAAATGGTTTATCGAAATCAAAAGTTTTAATTCTTAAGTAAAACTAATAAATCCCACCAAAAACCTTATAGTTCTTATAAATAAATATCATTTTAAATATATAAATGATGCTTTAATGGCAATACTTCAAAATTTAACTAAATTTTTAACTGACTTCAAAGTTTTTTTCACATTTCATTACTTGTAACTCGTATAAACAATAAAATATATTTTTTATCTCAGTTTAAATAAAATATAAAATGTAATAAATTATGCAATACCAAAGACTTCATGCATAGTTTATGTTTGCAATAAATTCTTAATTTGTAGTAATGTATAAATTTTTATTTGTTTCACGTAAAATAATAATGTTTTTATACAATATTCATATCCAACAAAAGTTTCATTTTCTAAGAAAAAATACGTATTTTACTTCTTGGAAATTATTCATATTTTTTCTTCAATTTTCTCTCTTGTAAAGAGAGTTATAAAAAACTGAGGCCGTTGAATAATTAAAACGAAAACATTAGATGTCAAGAACTTGACTTCACCATCAGGGAGATAATTCCACCAGCAAACACTCTGCTAAGATTTTTTTCATTTCTTTTTTCTCATGAGTGGTTTTATAAAGAAGACTTCTGATGATTATTTTTATCTCTTTTTATATGGTCACATAATTAAAGTTTTAGCTAAATAGAAAGTTTATTATCCTCACATATTTATATATATATATTTCATATCAGTTCTATGTAATTGTGATCTTATTGATAAATAACATTTCTATGCATTTATAAATAAAGAAAAATATTTATCCACTTATTTTTATGTGAAATAAATTATATTCTTAATAATGTTTGACAAAAAGAATTCTTTTCAATTTAAATATTTATGATCAACTAGTTAAGTATAAGTTTATAATATGACTAAAATATGTTTATTATTAAATGCGGCGTACTAAATATCTTGTGTTAATTTATAATTAAGAAACATTGAATTTACTTTCGAACTTTATTTTGAAACAATAATCAAATAATTCAAAATCGTTTTAATATCGAAATATATAACCGGAAAAGAATTCTTGAAATATTACGGTAGTGCATGGTAATGACATTTCTGGCTCAAAAATAAATCTGGTGTTAATAAAACTAAAATATACGTTACTTAAACCATTCAATTTGGAATTTTTCCGCTAATATGGTAATGGTTTACCAAACATTCTGGTGTTCAAAATTAAAATTCTTATTACTGCACTTTTAGTAAAAAACACAAAACTGGAAAGTAAATTTGAACTTATAAATGTTTTTATGCCGCATTCTAAATTATCAAGACAAAATTATCAAAATTTTCCACATTTATCAAATTTTATTGCATGTTATAAACCATATTTTGTTGTAAATTTACCCAAAATTAACTACCAAAGCACTTTTGTAAGAACTGGTGCTACCATAAAGCCAGAAACACGGTAAATATTACCATAATCTGGTAGTTTTGACTATACTTTTTTTTTCTCAGTGTACTAAGAAATGATGATATATAAAAATTACAGGTTAATTATAGATAAAATATTTTACATGTAAACTACATCTTCATATTTTTTATAAATTTATAAAATGAAAGCCAAAGAAATTTTCATTTTCCTGTAAGAAAATTAAATCATACCATGATATTTTCTGATTAACAAGACAGCTCCGACAACAATGGAAATGGCTTACAAAAAAAATATTTTTATGTCACACATAAAAAGAAATCACAATTTTCGAAAAAGATACATGTTTTCTACATCACTTCCTGATGTTCAGTCCATAATAAGTTTATTAAAATTATTTAGTAACTGTTATCATAATAAGTTTATTATAATACATTAATTTAACGGCTTTTAAATTAAACGAACACCAATTAGAATCTATAATTGAGAGCAAAGCGAGTTCATTAAGAATGGTAATGCATTATTACTTATACACAATTTCCTGTAGTAATCGAAGCATTAATAATGTCAACATAGTTGCATCAGTAGATGAAATAGCCATAAACATGCTTCAGATTTCCGGTAAGAGTCAATAATCCCATTTTCCGGTAAGATTCATTGTAGACGCCAGAAATCTCCTTTCCAGAACGAAATTAAGCCTCGCGATTTATTCTGACCCAACAATTGTTGGTTAGAAGCGATTTATTCCAACCTCTTTTGCACACTCTAGTAAATAGATTTTGATGAATCCCCCACACTCCAATATATTTCTACGAATTGAGAGAAGAAGTTAGGAGGTCTTTTATTCTCGATTTTATGCTTTTATATTTATGAAAAGTTCTAAAAGTGAAGGCATTGCTTGATTAGCCTGGAAATGTATGCGTGCGAAATAATTGGATCATAAAATCTCCTATAGGGAATTCGGTGACACAAAAGCATGCATAAGAAACTAAATTTTTTAAGAACGATTTTTAAGCACTCTAAGAATCAAATGGTCTGTTTTGAAATCCATGAGATTCTCGATTACTATTGAGCCTATTTCAAAATATTTTTTTAAATAATTTGCAATACTCACTACTGACTATGCACAGGGTATTACAATACTAATCACCACTAATAAAAGATGCCAGGGCCGTGGTGGCTCAGGGGATAGAGCACTCGTCTTCCAATGAGGTAAACCGGGTTCGAATCCCAGTGGTGGCTGTTCGATTCAAATTCCGCACCCGACTTGCACCGACCACAGTGCTGACGTAAAATATCCTCAATGGTAGAGTCACCAGACATGGTTAGAGTCACATTGGTTAGAGTCACCTTGCCGTCAGGCTAACCGTAGAATGTTTTCCTCTCTAAGTAACGCAAATGCGAGTGAGTTCCATCAAAAAGTCCTCCACGAAGGCACATTTCTTCCAATACTTGATCCAGGAGTTTCCTTGTCTTCTGGATTGGGTTCAAAATTACAAGGCTGCGGAGTAGAACATTAGTAGTCGTAAACCCAAAAATTGGGTCGGCTGTTCAACGATGGTTATAATATAAAATGTAAAATAAAAGATTCCAAAGTTGAAAATTCCGTAAGAAACAATTTTCATCAGAAAATGTGGAGTAGGAAAGCAAAGGGTAAGGGACAAGGGAGTGCTTACTTTGCGCAAATGAAGAATATATTGAAGACAAATGAAAATCATAAAGAATTTCATATAATTTTCAACTGAATCTTAAATATGAGAAACCTATACATCAGCGGAAGTAATCACACAGTTGTTGTGAATATTGGCAGCGTCCTGTTATGAAATTGCCACTGTTAAAGTCATAACGATTCTTCGGTTTTACATTAGCATTACTTTTTTTTCTTGATAAATTAACAATGATGCTTGTTTGTGTTTCATTTTAAAAGGATCAAAAGTAGGAAAAGGAATGAAATATTAATGAAAACATTTCTTGAAACTTAAAGGTGACCTGTATACAAAACTAATTTTGCGACTTGTCCATTTACCTTAAAAGTTGGTTTGATATGATAACGTCAAATTGGCGCTGAGTAAATATTGTTTGTGGAAACTTGGCGTAAAATGAAAAATTTAAATTTAAAATACAATTATTAGTCAAAAATTGAAAACTTGGATTACAAAGGATGATGAATGTACGTTGGAATTAAATGGTTAAAAATTTTAAGAGTAGACAAATAACAGTAAATGGCTAATGTTTCATTCAAATTTAATGCAAATGAGTCGTTGTTGTTGTTTCTAATCCCAGATGATAGTTACAACATCTCTATTTCTACAGAAACCAAAACCAAAAGTCTCTAAAAAGTCTAAACAAAAATACGGATCTCTTAAAATCTCAGGAACAATAAAACGTAACCATTTGAGAATATCAATCAAAATTGGTTTCGTAGTACTAGAAAGGGAACAGTTTCAATTGAATGTAAACGCGTTGTATTGTTTAATTGAAAATAAAATATTATTAATTGAAAGTTAAATAAATGAATAACTACTTCGCAATATCAGTTTAATACGATAGTTTATATATTATTAAATTATCATTAAATTTGCTTATCTATTTCGGAAGGGCGACTATTTTCACAAGAGACACGTCCAGCATACCAGTTCTTAAGAATCCTCAAGTGCCTATGTAGACACCTGAAATAACAGGAAACTTAAGACCTTACCCAATTGTAGGAAATATAGCATCACTTAAGTCAGACTTGAGCATCCTCTTTTTTCTTGGAACTGATATAGAGAATGTTTTATGGAATCCCCCTCTTGTTTTAGAGATTTAATCAGTTTACAATCTGAGAGATATTCTCAAGCAAAATGACTTTCCAGTTAGGATTTGTACGAAAATCATCTAATAAAAATTGTATATAGTATTTTTAAATTAGGAACAATTTAAAAATACTATATAACAACACTGGAGGACAATTTCTTTGTTGCGTTTTACAAATACATGATCTTACCTGATTCGGGTGCGGGAATTTCAAATCTGAAATTAGTTCTACTCCTTATGCTACAGATTTTTGTAAATAACACTTTTAGTCTATTTTTTGCCGAAATGTGAAAGTTTAGAAACGTATAAATAACAAGGAGTAGCGTAAATGTAAAGACAAACTTCTAGAGGAGTTATGGTATATCATCTGGAATGAAACTGAACAGGAATCCACGCCCAGAAATATCATTGTACGGAGATAGGGGTGCTTCCTTGTTATGATCTATTTAGAAGCCCACGAAGAAAGGGTTCATAATAAGAAAGCATTCCTAGTGGTGTATGATGACATTTTCGGGCATGCAGTTTTAATCATGATTATGCGTCCTAACTTCTGTATAAGTTTGTCTTAACATTTAAGCGACCCTTTGTTATATATAACGTTCTTAAACTTGTACATTTCGGCAAAAATAGACTAAAAATGTCATTCAAATCTATAGGGAGAAATTAATTGCAGATTTGAAATCAACGATATGAAAATATCCAAGATCCATTAAAAAATCTTATTCAACAGAAAAAAAATTGTTCCCCAACGTTATTAATATACATGTTTTTGTTTTTAGATTTTATTAAATCGAGTTTTAAGTTGCTTTACAAACAAAAAATTCTGAAGATACAAAAAAAAATTCTCAAACGTTATTAATATACCATATATGCTTTCTTTAAAGTTTTATTTATAATCAAAATTATGAGTTTTAAACTGCTTTACAAACAAAATATATGAAAATACAAAAACAAATTCTAGTGAATTTTCTTAAGAGCTCTTTGCTTTATCTCTCCCATATGAATATATACAATGTTTAGTTCAAGTAATCGAAGCAAACCTTTAGCTTTTAAATAATAAATTATATTCTTATTTAAATATGAAAATGCATTAATGCAAACCTGACTAAAATTTTTTTAACTATCAACAGCCTATAGAATAACTAGTGTATCATTTTTTTTCTGTAAATTTCCATTTATATTTCAACGACAAAGTTTGAAATTGACTCTGAGAATAAATAAAATGCAAATGCAAAATTTACAAAATCAATAAGTTCTCCACATCTTCTCTTTAATATGAATAAAGATAATAGATGGTTTCTATCTCAGATGAAAAAGCTTTGAAGGTTTTGCCAATTACATTCAGTCATTTCTCAACCGTTCCCTTTATTGGTAAAATGATTAAAGAATGCAGAAATCTTTTGATTGTTTTTCCCTTCCCTCCATTAAAAATCCCGTTTTCTCCATTATTCAGTCTAGAAATCCCTTTCTAATGTTTAGGCGCTGGAGATGCTAGAACGCAGACATTTTTGCATAATGGTTAGTCGTTAAGACTGCTGTGGATAATATTTCAAGTTATTCCATTTATTTTGTGCTGTGAGAACTGCTGAATATCACGCAAAATGTGCTGAAAATGTTGCTTTTGTAATGAGGGTGCACGAAATTGGATGGTGTCTCGAAGCAAAAGAGAAACAGATATTAGTGTCTTAACGTTGTAATTGTTAAATGGGATCTCTTGAACTTTTACAGTTTTGTATTCATGATTTATAGAATGTTCGAATGTAACTAAATTTAATTTATTTGTTTGATATTCTGCCTTAGAGAAAAATTAAGTTTCGAGTTTGTAGCTAACGTTTTTCGACTTATAATAATTATAACAGATTTTTCTTATTCTATATATTTTACATCATGATAATTATATATTGATTTGCTTAGAATATGTGTTTCCCCACATTGTAACTATAATTTGCTTTGTATGTATTTTCAGATCTCAATATTCCTTTATGTTTCTGTAATTTTTACTTTAAAAAAAATCACACTAAAAATAATATTTTGAAAAACCACGTTTTTGTAGTGGAGAATAATAATTGAAAAACAAAAGTTTGAAAAACGAAAAACGTGGGGCGCATGAAATACAAAACAGTAACAGCATGTGTGCTCATGAGAATATGTGTATGTAAATCTGTAATTGTATCTGAATGTGGATGTGGAATATGTTTGTTCATATGCATGTGCATGTGGATGTATATGTGGTTGTGGATGTGTATAAATAAGAAAATGTGTATGTGTATGTGTAAATGCACTGTTATGTATTTCATAAACCCCACGTTTTTTGTTTCTCAAATTTTCGTTTTTTAATTATTATTCTCCACTACAAAAACGTGGTTTTTAAAAATATTATTTTGATTTTGATTTTTTTTGTACTCACTATCTCAATTTTTTCACTCACTGTACACAAAACTTTTCAACTGACATGTGACATTAATTTGAAATTATCGAATCGACAACAAAAGACAATCGCGAAAATATTAATTTTTCTTTAATTTTAATTTTATTTCACTTTGTAAGTCCTTTTTCTCTCCATTGTCATGCATTGTCATCCAATTTTGAACTATGTGCCAAATTTGAAATTTGTAGCTAATCGGGAAGTTAGCTTAAAATCGATTGCAAAATTCCACCCGAACAGACATACACGAAGGCAAGTTGATGTAAATGTGGTTAAAAAGAAATTTGTAGAAATACCAAAATATTTTGCTATTGTAATAAAGGCTCTATACTGAGAAAAAGTATGGTTAAAACTACCAGAATATGGTACAATTTAGAGTGATTTTGGCTATGGGAACACCAAAGAGCTCAATAATGCTTACCAAAGTGCTTTGAATGCACACAGTAAATTTAACAATAAAATATGGTTTTATAATATGTAATAAAGTTTGGTAAATGTGTTAAAATGTTATTTTTCTTACGATACACAAGAGCATAGCATCAAACTATTTACCTAGTTAAATTCAACTTTCAGTTTTTTATTTTTAACCAAATGTGTGGTAATAAAAATTATAATTTTAAAGTCTAGAATTATCGCTTTCCATGTGGATGGAAAAATTACTTGATGAATGGTTTAAAAACCTTTTATTTTAGCTTTATTAACCAGAATTATATTTCCAGAAACGTCATTACCAAGTAGTACGGTAATTTTACCAGAATTTTTTCTTCTCTTAGAAGGTGAATGGTGTTGTGATGAGCGGTGAAAAAATAGCGTTTTAGTGTAATCATTGTTTAATATGATCTCTTACACTTCACGATTTTTGTATTTTTGGTTTATGCCTTGTTTTAGATAAATAAAATTTAATTTGTTTGTCACCTGAGTAATATTCTATCGTTAATTAAAAATTAACCAAAACATGTTTCGAACGAATAGATTAGGATACCATGTTTTTATTTATAAGGATTATATCTTTTCATACTTAAATGCATTAAATCACTATAATAGATTATTGTTTTGTCTATAATGCATGTTTTCCTGTTATAGTTAGATTTTATGTTCCTTTGATTATGGAATTTAAGACTTTAATATTCCTTTATGATATTGAATTCTAAGCGAATTCTATTGAATTCCATATTCTAAGCAAAATTTGTTGAAAATGTTGCTTTTGTAGGGAGATTTAATTGATTTAAATAGTGTTACTGAACGGAAACGAAACTAATATTATTGTCTTTATATATTAATTGCCTAATGGGGTCTCTTACTTTTTACAGTTTTGTTTATTTATGTTTATTCATTTATCGTTTATCTGTTTGAACGTAATCATATGTAATTTGTTTGATGCCTAATTAATAATCTGTATGGGGGAAAAAGTTCCACATTAGCTTGTGATAAATTATTTCCACTTATTTTATTTATATATTGTCCTGCTTAATTACATGGTGCTTAGTTTTTATTATTAATCTTTAGACAAGATATAATTAAAGCATACTATCTTGTCTTTTTATTAAATGTATATATGACTATTAAGTTTCAACTTGTTTGGAATCTATGTTCCACCCATTATTATAACTAAATTCTGTTTTGCCTATGTATTTTTTTATTACTTTACAATGCCTTATTCTTTACCTCGCACAGTGAGCGCTTTTAAAAAGTCATTAAAATTGTGCGGATATGCTGATTTAAAAAACAACATTGTATATAATTTAGGTTATTTTAAATATGAAAATATAGGAAACATTATTAACTTTTTGCAAATTCTTCAAAACATTTTTTTAATCTGATTTCTTTGTTATTTTTCTTTTCTACTCAAAATTTAAAGTATTTGTAACCTATATTCCATTTTCAGTTAAATCTTTATTAATCTAAAAAATGTTCCTACATTTTTTACTCAAAAAATATATCAAAATATGATTTAATAATTGCGTAGCCACGTGCATAAATACTTACGTACATTTTGAGTTGAGCTGCTTTCTTTTTTGCATATTAAAAATATTCTCTCGAAGTTACTAAATCAAGAAACCGTGTATATGAATGAATTATTCTTCATGTTTGCCTTTTGCATTTCCGCTAGAAGTTTAAAAACTCTAGTTCCTGTCGTGCATGTTGGCATATCGTAATAATATCAACTTCTTACAATACATTTTTAAATTTAGCAAGTGGTATGCATTTTCCCTTTTTTTATAAGTTATAAATTGTATGGTTCATATTGTGTGTTTTCAAAACTCTATTACTAATTATGTAGATAATTTTTTAAGTTAATTTATTTAAAGTTAAGTCTTTCTATTGACCCTGGCATACAAATGCTTATACTATACACCAAAGAGCCATTACATTATGACCACCCTGCTAATAACATGTTGGACCACCTTTAGACCTCAAAACTGCCAGCACCCGCCGTGGCATTGATTCCACAAGGTGCTGATAGGAAGTCTGAGGTATCTGGTACCAAGCGCTCACCAACTGGTCCTGCAATTCCCTCACATTGCGAGGGGGTAGCGTGGCAGCACGAATTCAGTTTTCCAAGTAGGACAACAAATGCTCTATTGGTTTAAGGTCAGGTGAATGTGGGATCCAAGACATGACTTGAAAGTCACTGGAATGTTCTTCGAATCAATCCATGACGATTTGACCC
The DNA here is from genome assembly GCF_043381705.1 of Parasteatoda tepidariorum. Classification (NCBI taxonomy): domain Eukaryota; kingdom Metazoa; phylum Arthropoda; class Arachnida; order Araneae; family Theridiidae; genus Parasteatoda; species Parasteatoda tepidariorum. Next base: position 29,290,957 of record NC_092211.1, on the reverse strand, counting down.
TTATGACATGGTGCATTATCCTGTTGGTAAACACCATCCCCGCAGGAAAAACTGTTGCCATGAATTGGTGAGCCTGGTCTGCAACTATGTTCAAGTAGCTTACAGAAGTCAGGGATTGTTCTATGAGGATTATGGGTCCTAATGTGCCCCATGAAAACATGGGCGAGAAACCTTGAAAACCTGGGCGAGCCCATTGTTATAGATGGAGGGTGGTCATAATGTAGTGGCTCTTCGACGTATATCCTAATACATATTGCAGAATGCATAGTAACATTTCAATCCCTATTACATAAATTGTAAGTAAAAATGAATATTTTTCAACTAAATAACAAACACGCAAATTACTATCAATCATACTAGTTAAAATATAAATTACTCATTTGAAATCATAATTGAAACTTGAACTACATAGTAATGCTTTAAACATAATAAAGTATGAGTTTTAAATGTTATTTGCAAAAAAAACGTATCATGAATTTCTAAAATTTAAAAATAAATTCTTTAAACAACGTTTCTAAAAATTCATTAAACACAATATATCAACATTAAAATCTGAAACATATTCCATTTATATTAATAAGTAAAAATAAATAATCTTAGCTTTAGGGTTGAATAAGAACTTGCTTAAATCAATAATTCATTAAGTGCACTTTTTTCATTTGAAAATCAGTATTTGTAAGGAACAACATGCCTGCCAATGAAAGTAAAAAGTGCGTAAAAATAAAAATAATCTTGTTTAAGAATCAATGTGTTTGCAAATCTGCATCCGTTTGATGTTTACATAATCGATATCGACATTTAAATATCTCATTGCCATGGCGCTTATAATAGTTTTGATGTTTAAATATTTCATGTTCTGTAATTCAGCTATAAATATTGATTCGAAGTTCATCGATTATGAAGTGCGTTTCAAGAAATGATTCAAAGGTAGTAAAAAATCGATGTAACTAAGCTTTGATCTTTTCAAGTCAACGCAATCGAAAAATTTTCTCTGTTGAAAATACATTGAGGGGAAAAAAGTTAGAATTTTCTTGAAGATCCAAATAAAGTACATTTTCTTTAGATCTCTCTTTAGATTTCTTTCTTAAGATCTGAAATAATATTTTTGAAATTCAGCTCTAAGAGTTTGTTTCAATTAAATGATGCCAGAAATTTTGATAGAAAATAAAGGAATATCGTACTATAATGTAAGATAATTCAAATTAAATATAAACTAGATTTTTAATTATTTAAATTATATATTATTTTAATTATATATTATTTTAATTATTTTAATTTCTTGCTATTGTTAGAAAAATATATTTCTACTAGGTTAAAAGTATTTGTAAACAATAAAGTAATTAAAATTAAGGTACATAATACTACACGAAAACATACTTTAAATTAGTATTGCTTGCTGAAAAAGTAAATAATATGAAAAAGCTCACACTTTTGACATGTTATCAGGTTCATTAGTTATAATTAGCCAGTCAGGTGGCCGAGTGGCTTGCGTGTCTGACTGCGAAGCCAATGGTCGCGGGTTCGAATCCCGCTCTGGGCATTAATGTTTCTCTCTCTGTGTTGTCTTCTGATGTGAGAATGAGTGAATGTGGCCCACCCTATAAACGGGTTTGTGGCAGTGTGGCGTGGGTAACGTTGCTCTCCTCAGTTACTTTGGTTCACAGGTGTCCCCTGGGTAACGATAAATTAGCAACACTTCCGGCATCTTCTATGGCGAAGAACGAAAGTTCAGTGCCTGCCGTTATTGAAAAAAAATTAGTTATAATTATTTTCTGAAGATAAAACAGATGATAGATTTTTGTATTAAATCAAAATTGGTAATTTTCAAAAGCGATGCTATATAAAAATAGCATAAACATTAACCACAATTCGTAATAATAAGTAACAAATTTTAGTTTTTACGAGAAGGAAGTAGTAACAGTCATTTTAATTATAAAATTTCGCTGATAATTATCAAAACAAATGTGAAAATACGAAAAATCGGTTTACGTTTATATGGAAATTCCACAGCTCATTAATATGCTATTATAAAAAACATGTTTAATTATTAAATTTTTATGGTAAAAAATTTAATTTCATTCACAGAATTGAACAAAAAAGCGCTTGCGAATTCATGATCAAAATTGTTTCCAAATATCAACTCAAAATGTATAAATTATTTCTATGAAGTCCTTTTTAACTATTTTTAAATCAATTAATATAAACGCAGTTTTAAATAAATTAATAAATGAACCAAATTCTGAATAGATTAATTTTATATCTCGCGAGCAATTTAAGTTTTAAATTAATAAAAATTGTAATCGCATCAATCTTGTTAATGCCTTAAAAAGCTCCTGTTAAAAACAGTTTCTAAGAATAAATTCCGATACTTTTCAGGTTTAAAACGTCTTAAATTTCCAACATCGTATGAAATATTTGGAACAAATTCTAGAACTTTTCTGCAACTCACATCGAAAGTTAATTAATTTTTAAAAATTTTACTTTCAAGAATATTATAATTATTGAATGCACTAATTTGTCGCTGCGAACGATAGGGGTTCTATCTCTAACATCGGCTTTAAGTCTACGCAATGCTGGCAACACTGCCGCCATCATGTCGTTGATTTAGAAATTGGGGAGCCTTGAACTACATTTTTGCTTGGCTGAAACATAGTCTGTTATAAGGATTTTTTTTAAAATATTAAATACATAAGAACGAAACATACTTAAATTTAAATATGCATTCAATAAAAAACTAAGAAGGAAAGTATGAGCACTTTTTATTTTAAACTTTTACCTTAAATTTATATTCTCGTTAATAAAATATTGAAAAAGAAGATTTCAAAAAAAAAAAAAAATTCGTTTAGTAAGAAGAATAAAAAAAACTTTTTATTTCCAATAATGAAATTAAAAGCAAAATATCTACACAACTACTTAAATGAGATAAAATTTGAAGAAAAAAAACTTTTTCATATGTATGAATAAAACTTGAAAAATATGTTATAAAATGAACAGAAAAAAAAACCACACTAAAACATTACAATTACTCATTGTTTAAAAGACTTATTCTTCAATTTTAACTCTTTCAAAAAGTAAAACAGTTACTTTATTAAACTAAAAGAAAAAACATTTTTAAAAACGAGAAGAAAAAATTCATCAAATTTGAATTTACTTACTGAAAAAAAAAATCTTTTTTCGAATCATAATTTTAAAAATAAACTTGATTAAAAATGGAAAGTTGTGTCAATATCGGAAATTGTTTTTTTCCTTCCTCATTCTTGTTAAGTCTTTTATGTTAACCTTTTTTCATATATTCCAAAAAAAATTAAAGAATGTACTTATGAATGTTTACAAAATTAGATAAATTTGAATATAACCATAAATTAATGGTTATAATAGAAAATTGTTGAATATTTTTACATTTTGAAAAGTATTTAAATACTTTTCTGTGCGTTTAAAATATTTAAATTGCTATTGCTTCAAAATGTAGAAACAATAAATAATATAAAATTTTAAAAACTAATTACAGAGTCTTGTCGTAAAGACTTTGACAAAATTTAATCTAGTATAACAAAAACAAGCAAGACTATTTAATTACAATAAAATATTTGTTCTCATAATATTTTTATATTCCGAAACAAGGTATAGAAAAAAAAACAGCTGTATCATGAATAATTATTTGGGGAAAGAAATAATTTCCAATGAATATATAAATGACCCTGAACATATGAAGTTTGTGTAATGGCTTTTAAAAAATTTAAAAGTAAAAGCTATATATTTTCTAAAACAATTTGACATAATGGGAAAGTAACTTTCAGACATTTGCTTAAGATATGCGACTTTCTGCATTATTCAGGAATTTTTTTAATGTTTTAAAAAAATTCCTGAATAATGCAGGAATAATGCTGGATTTTTACAATACTGTCGGTTGATAAAAATCCTTTTTTCTTCCATTTTTTTGGATAAATACTTTTTAAAAACTATTTTTTATATTTTTATAGGCTTTAAGCTATAAACCATAGATCTAAATTGTTTTTTAACAGAATTTTTTATGAGCATTTTTAAATATTTTTGTCGCATTTACTAAGTAGTATACTTCTTTTCAATTTAATAAAGCCATATAAAAATTTCATACATATATATATATATATATACAGAAAGATCAAGCTTATTAAAAAATCCTAAAGTAAAATATAGCGAAAAGATAAACCCTTAACAGTAAAAAGTTAGTTTCGTTAACTAATATAATTCCCTCTAGTCAAGAGATAAGCTTATTTTCTATTTTTTGTTCTCGGCTAAATAAGCCTTTTAGCTATAAACTTAATTTGAGTATTAATTGGAATTTCGTATAAGATAACGCCTGTATTGCAGTAATTAATTATAAGTGTACCATTATAAGCTATTATCTATTTAAAATGTTTTTCTTACAATGATATGTAACTTAGGAACTGAAATTTAATAACTATTTTAACATCAAAATAACCTATGGTATTCAAAGCATATAATAAACTATGAATATAATATTTTTAAATTGTGAACTGAAAACAAATTTTTCATGTGATTGTAACGAAAATAATTTTTCCATACATAAAAAATTTTTCTTTGGATTTTCTTTCAACTTATGTTTAGAAAATCAGTTATAGGTGAATCAGTTATAGCTAGTTCAAAACAGAAAAAACTCTTTTACTTTTATCTAATTCCAGAAAGGCAATAACATTATCAGTAATGGTTAAATATTATATAATTTAATTACTAATTTTTTTCTACCTTTATTGTTGGCACAAATGTCTTAAGACACTTTGAATGTATTTGCATAGTTCCAATAACTGCTCTGATAATTCCAAGCACTTCCTCTTGTATAGTCTCTTAATTAAAGATCAATACTTTTTTTTCATGCTAGTTCATATTGAATAAGCTACTAGTTTAAAAATAAGAGGTTTTTCTCCTCATTCTCCTCATTTTCTCCTCAGTTTTACTCTTCATTTCTTCTTATTGCATTATTCTCCTCATTATCCTTTATCATTATTATTGTTATTATTATTATATATGCCATTTTAATTATAAATTCATTTATGTATGATACATTTATATGGAATTTATTTAAATTGAATATTAACCTATGAGCAACTATTACTTAAGATACATAATTTTGGTGCAAAAATTGAATTTGCTTTGAACTTAAATCACATAAGTTTACAAATAAGCTATTTTACAGAAACTGTTCCCATCACTTAAAATTATTAATTAATACTCTAAATTTTTAAAAAAATGTGATATTCTGCAAAATGGGTCAATTTAAATTCATCTTACTAGTTAGACATAAGCGTTTTAGAGAAGAACGAATTTGACAAGACTTAAGCATTGAAAATACAATAAAATGAATATTTGGGGGTTTTTAAATTATTTGTCTGTTTCATATTAACTAAATCATTAATCCGCCCTTTTACTTTTCCAATGATTTCGCTAAACGTTATCTGTCTTAAAAAATACTCTCCATTTACCAGCCCAAAGTATATTTTTCTCTAGCATCAATTTTAGGAAAAATATTTTTTTTAAGCTGGAATTTTTAGTTATTAATTTTTTTTTTCTAATTTTGAGTTTCAGAAAAAAAATCATAAGTTCTTCGATCCAATTTTTTCACTGTACCCATTACCCATTACAAGCTTTAAAAAACCTTGTACAATGGTTTATTTTTATGAAACTTTTGCTACTCCTTCTACAAAAAAAAATAATGCTCGTTTTTTTTAATCTCTTGCTAAAATAAAGCCAAAGTTAAAATGTAATATGGTGGTAATAAATGTAATAAGTTTTCTTCAATCTTGTCATTCGGAAACCAAGATGAACTATAAGAGCATGTAATCAAGCTTAATGTAATGAAATGTCTTGACTTAAACAAATATTAAAACTCCGCTATCTGTAAGAGCTTAGGCTCTTGCAAATGAAGGTCTTAAGCCAGGGTAAAAGAGGAGGGTTGGGCAAAGGACTAGTCCCCTTTCCCTGTAAAAACCTTATGAGTACAGAAACCGAGAGTCAAAATACCTGTGTTGCAAACTCATGAGCACCTGATGGAAAGAGAAAAAAGGGAGACCGAGACCAGCGTGGAAAAGATGCAATAAGGAAGATCTTAGCAGAGGAGGATTAACTGGGTGGGGGAAAATGCGCTGCCTGGTCTAGGATAAAAGTGTGTAGAAAAAAATGCTCGAGGCCAGTTCGCCTCGAAGGGGATAAGTAAGTAAGTAAGTAATCAAATATTAAACATCTCTCTGAAAATTTGGCCACACAAATTAATTAGACTGACCCTGATAAAAATTTGTCACAAACTTAAACGCGTTTAATAAATAATATACATAGCTTCTCAACATTTTACGTTATTACATCGAAGACATCTATTTAAAGACCATGCTCGTTCTATTCTGGGATATGATGACTCTGTTTATGTGAGACAATTACATGAAAACTATTTCATCAGACTGAATAGAGATAAATAATAACTTATTAACCAGCCACTTTATGAATATGTCACTTATTTTGGCATCAAATCTGGAAATCTTGTAGTTTTGTACATTTTAATGAAACAGTAAGATTACTTTTCATATTAGATAGATCTATTGAAATATGAAATGCAAAATAAGGATCGAAAGGGGAAGAAAAGAAAATACCATTGAAATCAATAAATAAAACCGGTTTTTTTCATTGAGCCATAAATGGGTCGGACACTAATTTATTTTTTTAACATAATACCGCCGTAATTCAAGTCAATAAAATGTTTAAAGCCATTACACTGTTGAAATTTTCATTCTAAAGTGGCGGCAAAATAATCGATAGCTGTCAGTCCATCCAATTATTTGTAAAATTTACGGTTAAGAACATTTCTTTTCTGCTTCTTCTCATTGGCAAGACAGCCCAGGATGGGCCTTGGTCTTCTCAACAAGCCTATGCCAAGACATTCTTCCCTTAGCCAAGGTTTTCCAGTTCATTATCTTTAACATTTCTTTACTGTTAAGATTTTGAAACCGTTTACAGCTTTCATGGTTAAAAAAAAATATGGATACAAAAAAAAATATTGTTTTGTAACCACATACAATTAGCCTGATTTCAAAAGAATAAATTTTTAATTTAATTGGACGTTGAAGTTATGTTATGCTGCGCTTATTCGTTTGGTAATGAAATTTGAAGTTAGATTGTGGTTAAATTGTGTTTTGTCTAATGAACGACGAATACTGCCTTAATTTCTAATTGTGGGTTTATCTAATTATTAATATAATTATAGATTTATTAACTACCTATATGTTTTCAAGAAATTGGAACTCAGTAAATGGAATCATCCCCACCTCACTTAACTGTGTAGTTACTTTATGAATGAATAGGTGGCTCCAACAAATTTTTTATTGAAATAATTTTAAAAATATATATATGCATATATAATTTGTAACAAATAAAGTAATAAGTTTAATAAAAATAAATGTTAAGAATACGAAATTAACGATATTTTTTATTTTATCAATGGTTAGACATGTATTTCCCGAATGTAATGCATCATAACTAAAAATGTGAAAGTGGCAGAGGAAAGAAATTTGTAAAAAACAACAATTTTTGTGGCGCCACCTGTCGACCAAGAAAGTAAACACACACTTAAGTATGTTGATCGCTTGTTGGGACAATACCCAGTATTTTATACAGTCAAAACCGGCTATAGTGAACATGGTTTATAGTGAACTCCGTCGTAAAGACTTTGACAAAATNACACGCATAATGTTATTTTATGTGGATATAGTGAACCAAAAAAGTGTGAGGAAGTTGGATATAATGAACTTTTTTCTGTCTGCGACTGATTTTTTTCTTCATTTTTTTGTAATAATTTTGAAATTTTTACTTTAAAATAAATGCATATACCGATTTTTAAAACCATCTATAGAAGGGAATTTAGCGATAAGCTTCTTTTATCTCACTTTCCCATCCCTAAACAAACCAAGCAGATATTTCCAATCCAGGCAGATAATGCACCTGTAAGGTGTCAGTTAGATTAATATGCATTTTCTGTCAGAGGGAATGAGTAAATTATTCATTATTAGTCAAAGGGTTGGACACTAATATGTCTTGATAAGGCCCTCATTTCAACTCCTTTTTGCTCTCAGTTCAGTTAAAAAAAGCCTGCAAACAAGTGTCTCAAATTTAACTATGGCGAGCAGTAAACGTAAAACGTTCTCCATTGATGATAAAATGGGTATAATCAGAAAAATTGAAAATGACTGCAATCAAGCTGATATTTGCAGGGAATATAAACTATACAAATCTGCAGTTTGTAGCATATGGAAAAATAGGCAATTAATTATTTCAACTCATGAAAAAAATTTAGATGGCAGAAAAAAGTTGAGAAAAGCAGATCACAAGGATGTTGAAGAAGCATTACTGAAGTGCTTCAGCATTCAAAGAAGCCACAATCTTCCAGTATCTAGACAAATGTCGATGAATTTGGAAAGTGATTTTATGAGACTACTTTTATGATCTCGAATGGCAGGTTAGACGGGTTTAAAAAGCGGAATAACAGATATTTAGGAAAAATTATCTGAGAGTCAGGAAATGTTTCCATACCTGATGTTAAGGATTGCTCATCAGCTAAAGATTACTAATTTTTTTGTAAGCAAGACGAAGAGTAATGAAAAATAACACATTTTCCGCTACTGCATAGTATTTTTCAGTCATTTATTTAAATAATGTGTAATAAAAGGGAGGAGTTTGGGAACTATTAGTTAAATTGCCTGAGTAACGGATACAGTGAACTCCCGGTTATAGTGAACCAAAATATCGGTCCCTTGAAGGTTCACTATAGCGGGGTTTGACTTTAGCAGAAATCAAGAAATTTCCAACCCATTACCCTCTATGTGATCATTGCAGCTCAGGATGGGTCAATAAAGCCTATCAATTGGTTTAAAATATCTCCATGAATTCGGTGATAACCATGTATATAACCGTTGTTAATATGGCAAAATTACTCTGGTTTAAATCAGTTTTAAATATTTTCATTAACAAATAAACCACTATTCTCATATAACTGGTATCTATGATTTTTTTTGCATTAAAAAATAAGAAAAAAGGCATAAAACTATAATTTCTTATGCAGAAACTATGTTTAAATGTAAATTAACTAATGGTCCAGGTGATTATTTTCCAACTTCATAAAGTGGTCTAGTTGATTAAGTATCTAGTTAAGTGTCACGTTTGGGCTACTAGTTTTACACTCTGCTGAAGTTTCGCAATAATTGGGTGCTTGCAACTCGAGAGGAAGTGAAAATATGCTTAACAATACAATTTAAATCAGATGTAATTAGACACCTGCAAGTATCATCATGCATGTGTGTCAAATCTGGTTGTCTATAAATCGACAAATGCCATGATTTATCTACGATATCGTCACTTGCAGGTATCCAACTAAAGGGCAAGTTTATAAAATTCTGTATATTTTACTTACGAGGTACTAAAATAATATTTTAAGAGACATAGACATATAATACCAGGCTTAATTCAAACGACTTATTTATTGTACATCATTAGTTGCTAGTGAAATTAACTAGAACATTTCATGCTTATGTTAACTTTCAATAAAGCATCTCAAAATAAGTGTCACCACAAAATATATTGAGCGGTGGCTATCAATAGCCATACCATTTTGAAAATAACCTAAAGAGGGAGATTATCGTCCTCCATAATCGTAGACTTCTTCTCATATTTAAGGAACTAGTACAGTGGTTTCCAACTGCCGGCCTGGGGGCCGCATCAGGCCCGTGAAGCCTTTTTTTGTGGCCCTCGAACTAAAACGAACTTTATATTAGTTGTCACGAACTTTATATTAGTTGTCCTTTTTTTTAGGACAATTTTCGTAAAAAATATATATGGGTTTAAAATACTTTTCGCTGATAAAAACCTAGTTTCTTCGTTTCTGTGAAATTATCATACCAACGGTGCAAAAAAAATTATTTCTCAGGTTTTGCATCCAAGAAAATATTTATTCAAATACAAAAATAATCTATGCTCTTTTTTATTTCATTTTTTTTTTGTATTTTGTGAATATAATTTAGCATGTGTATCAAAAATTTTCTCGAAGAAATTCTCCGATTTAGCTTTTAGAAACCACTCATTTTGGACGAAAATATTTACACACACATTTGTAAATTTTAAACTTAAAATGTAAATATTTATTCTCTGGTGGTTGCCGCAGACAAACCTCAATTTTGTCATTGAACATTTTGTGTGCTACTATGTAAGTTTTAATACCAACCTTTTTAAAGTTTCATATCTTAACAATTAGATATGTGTTGCACATTAATTGTTTAATACATAGGTGCACATTAAAGTTATTGTAGACAGAATTTAATATGCAATTAAATATTTTTAAAAACTAATTCTTATTTTAATTCGTAATTCATTACTTTTGTTTTGCACAACTTGATAAAAATCCGACAGTAATATTTAATGTTCCTTCAAACATAAAACAGTCTTATATAAAATTTTGATGAAGTTGCGGCCCGCCATTTGACTGGTGTTTTTAATTGCGGCCCCCTGGCCCCATGTAAGTTGGAAACCCCTGAACTAGTTGAACCAACACTCATAAGAATAAGGCATACTTTAAAAATCATATACAGAATAAACATAGCGAAGAACAAATAATAAATATATAATCTTAATATTTATTTGTAATTTATCGCATGTTCTTATAAATTTCAATAGTTTTCAGGAACACAGCGAAAAAAAATTCTAGTAAAATTACAGTACTGTATGGTAATGGCATCTTCAGAAAAAACCGTAATTCTGGTTAATAAGCGCTAATTAAACTAGTCGTTTGGTAATTTGTCCGTTCTTATGGAAACGGTTTACAAAAAATTCTGATCTTAAAAATTATAGTACTTATTACCAAACATTCAGTAAAAAAGACAAAACTTAAAAGTAGATTTAACCAGATGAATGCCAAGCTCTTTGGCATTAAAATAAAACTACCAAAATTTACAACATTTACCTGACTTTATATCATATTATAAAATCATATTTCATTGTTAATTATACCAAATCATTACTGAAGCTCTTGGGTAAGAATTATCGAGCTTTTTAGTGTTCCCATAGAGGCCGGAACACCCTATTTTTAACCATATTCTCTTAGCTGTGATTCATCCATTTTTTTTCTCAGAGTGGAAATACATTCATATGTCTAAAAATTTTAATATATAAACATGAAAAATCATAATGAAAACTTTTGAAAAAATATTTTCTTGGACAAGATTAATTAAACTTTTAAAACTTTTATCACAAAAACGTAAATCACGATATAAAAAAACAAGACGTGCAATTTTACCCAACAACTAAAAACTTATTAGAATAAAAACAAAAACTTCTCATCATAAATTTTTATAATTCTTAATGAACAAAAGTAACAAGTTGTTTGGATTACTTACCAGCAATTTGTATTAATTATGGCCGTTTTTTATGACTTCATTGCTTTTTTTTTGTAAGTACAGATTTCAATCTCAGTAATATTTTTTTCTAAGTAATGAGATGAATAAGGGCATGAAATATGAAACGCTGTCAGCGTTTTAATGGAAAACTCCAGCTTTGGCTTAATGTAATTTGCTTTACTCCACATTGCCAGCAAACAAATATTTTAGCTTCAACTTTCTCGTAAGTATTTTTTTTCTTACTTAAAAACATAATACAAAGCAAGATTTTAGAATAAAATTTCATAAATTTTTTAAAGTAACCGCACTACAAAATATATATTCTCAGTTTCCTTAAAAATTATAAATAATAATATTTTTATTTATACTTTTAAATCAAAATATTACATAAAAATTTTATAACTAAAATTAAGATTAACAAAAATCTGAAATCAAAAACAAAAAAAAAAACATTTTTATTTGATTTCGGAATTTTGCGAATGAAAAATACGTAATTAAAACCTATACAGAGTGTCCGCTAAAGTCCATTGTCATCCCAATAATTTCTGAACGGAAAGAGCTGTAGTCCTAAAAAAGAGGTCTATGTATAGTAAAGTTGCCATTAGGTACGGAACCAAACCTCTTAAAGAGTCGCCTGGAGGCAAATCTTATCTGAAAACAGTTAAGGATTGAGGAAAAGGCCAATTAGAATGTTATTCAGCATCTCCGCATCCTCGACTTATTACGAAGAAGAGGGGGGGAATACAAATAGAGATGAATGCACGACACCCTAATTTATTTGATCGCGTTGACGAAAACAGCGCTTGGCTGAAACGACGCTCATCTACCTATAATGCTTCTCCTAATGGTGTTCTTCATCAACAACACACAACTGGACATGAAGCTGCTGGTCTCGTTGCACATTGTGCAACATGGCAGGCGATACTGACAAGCTAGCACAAGCATCTATAATACAGTTTCAAAGTTCATGCAATATTGGTGAACGGGTTGCATGCACTCGCTGTTTAATGTATCCCCATGGAAAAAAATCCAATCGGTTCATGTCAGGTGAACGTGAAGGCCATTCTACGTAACCACCATGACTTATTACTGGAATTTATTCCGAATGCACTATTGGACACTTGATGCCTCATGTAAAGAGGTGCTGTTGTGTTGGAACCATACATACCGAAAATCACTCAACGTTAAATCTTCTAGAAAATCAGGTGTTACGTCGTTTCATTCTCAAAGATGTCAACATTATATCTATACTCATAACATTTACTATGTGTAACATTAGCTATGAGCAGCCTTAGCTATGTATAATAATAAGTGATGAAAGTTACAATTAACGCTTTTTTTAATGTAGCGCCAGCTTTTTTAACGTATAAATTGATGTCTGAAGAAAACATCTATAATAAAAAAATTTAGTTAAGTGCCATACTACTTTTATTTTGAATCAGCATTATTAGAAACTCGAAATAAGTTGATTTTAGTCTCTTGAAGTAAATATTTTTGAAATTTGCTGATATCTGCTGATATCTGCTCCAAGTAATCAATAGTTTATAGAAGAAAAAAAAATTCATAATTTTTTGTGCTATTTATCATGAATTACATAAATAGGACTCTGCAAGTATTTGAAAATTTTAGTTACATCAAAAATGATGACAACTATGCATCAAATGGTTTTTACAGTGAAATTTAAAAAAAAAATTAAAAAAAGAACGGACGCATTTTGAAAAAGCAGAATGATTAAAAAAAATAATAAAAGCTTAGTTAAATAAAAGATATTGGTTAAATAAGTATCCTTAATGTTCAATCTAAAGATTAATTATGCAATCGTAATGTTGTAACTAATGCTGAATTAACACTAGATTGCCTAAGGAAGTCATTTTGACTGCTTCTAATTTCAATTAGAAAAAAAAATGATGTATATAATGACACAATTTCTTAGAATTTTGTGACCTTTTGTGCAATATATGATTTTTTTATTGCTAATATTTACTAATAACTTGTTATATAACTGTAAATAATATAAAAAATGTTACAAATAAATAATTTTAAACAAATTTATTTACGCATTCACAATCCAGTCATTTTGACTGCGTTTGGGCAATATAGGTAAATATTAATTTTCCGTCTTTCTAGTGTTAAGTAAATATGATCATACTTTGAAGGAACATCTACAATTCCAGTTCGCAACAATATTTATCATTCCACGGATTTCATTTCCTCTCCATTTATCAAAATAGTCAATTCAATGGATGAACATCACCACCCATAGTTCCATATCACCCTTGATTCTATTAATGTCTGCCGTAAGTACTTGTCAGCGGATAATTTATCTCAATTTTCGCCCATTCATCAAGATGATTAAAGGTTGTAAATTTCCGTCAGGCATGATGTCCCATCGTCGTGAATACTAAAGCGCTGGATCAATACCTGCTTGAATATTTTGTTTAGACTTAATCTGTTACAACAGTTTGTGGATTCAAACATAATAAGGCACATTGATTTATACTCAGAAAATTGTTTCCTGTATTCTGAGTTTTCAAGAGCAGTTATAAGTATATCGGAATCAGGCAGCGAACTAATATATGGGTCGTTGAAGTTTGATGCCTTTATTGCAACAAACACCATTAGGTCGAAGGCGAACTAATTTGACAGATGAATGTACTTCAAAAGATGGATTATAAATGTGAAAAAAGTATATTTAAGGCAAATCTTCAAGCTTTAAATAGACAACTGTAGAACCGTGGTTGCTCAGGGCATAGAGCGCTGGCCTTCCAATGAGGTCTGGGTTCAAGTACCAGTGATGGCTGGTTGATACAAATTCCGCACCTGGCTTCCACTGACCATAGTGCTGACGTAAAATATCCTCGTAATATTCTTTTTCTGTCATAAAATATCCATAGTACTGACGTAAAATTTGACAGATGAATATACTTCAAGAGATAGATTATAAACGTAAAAAAAGTATATTTAAGGTAAATCTTTAAGCTTTAAATAGACAACTGTAGAACCATGGTTGCTCAGGGTATAGAGCGCTGGCCTTCCTATGAGATCCGGGTCCAAATACCGGTGATGGATGGTTGATACAAATTCCGCACCTGGCTTCCACCAACCATAGTACTGACGTAAAATATCCTCGTAATATCCTTTTCCTGTTATAAAATATCCATTGTACTGACGTAAAATATCCTCGTAATATCCTTTTCCTGTTATAAAATATCCATAGTACTGACGTAAAATGCTTGATCAAGTGTGTTAGAGTCCCCATACAGTCAGGCTAAACATTCTAGGTTTTCCTCTCCATGTAGGTTAGTTCCATCAAATATTCCTCCAAGAAGATAATTTAGTCTTAATTTCCAGGGATTCTCTTGTCTTCCAGATTGGGTTCAAATATACCAGGTCTTAAAATTGGACATACATAGTCGTAAATTCAAAATTGGGTCGGCTCTTCAACGAAAGTTATAAAATAAAAATAAACTAGATGACTGTGAGCCGCGGTGGCTTAGGGGATAGAGTAGCATTTGCCTCCTTATGAGGCCACCCATTTTTGAATTACAGCGGTGGTTGGTTAACACAACTACATCAATCATAATGCTGACACAAAACATCTCCAGTTATAGATGTATCCTGAGTTAAAGTTGAACACTGATAGTCGTAAACTCAGAATTGGGACGACTGTTCAAATCTGGTAATAAAATAAAATATTAGTATAAAATGTTTAAAAAAATGTGCGAAAGGTACACAATGTTTTTGTTCGGTTCAAACTTATCAATTATTTTAAATTAATATTTTCAATAATTTAATATGGATCAATCTGAAGAAGATAGCTTGTATTTCAAATATAAAAATTATAAGATAATACTTTAAGATTAATATCGCCGTACTCATCGTATGATTTTTTACATAATTTCTAAAATTCAAATTTTTAGTGCCATAGCAGTTGTTTCTCAGCAAAAAATATAAAACTACTAATCTCTATTCCAATTATCTAAAGAATCGTTATCAAAACACAACTAGCTAGTTTAAATCAGAAAGAAACAAAGCAATTCAATTTAATTTCGATTTAAAGAGCATAAAAGGTGTGTTTAAAATCTGAAATTTTTCATCTTATTAGATAGGTGAACTAGTGGTCCTAAGAGAAAAAAATGCAGCTCAAAATGTAAATTTCTACATATACGAGGACCAGAAGTTTAATCTATACTAATAATACAAAAATGAAAACGCAATAATAGCTAAATTGTAAGGGGTAAAACTATTGAATGATTAACAGGCAGATAGCGTGTTACTTTTAATTAACCTCATGCTAATGATGCTTATTTTTATGCTAAATTCAGAATGCGTGCATTAATGGATCTTTTGTTATTTAAAATTGTGGCATGTAATTTACTTAAACAATAAGAATATTGGAAATTGTTAATGTTAAGCATGCTCGAGTCAAGTTTATATCCGGATATATGATATAGTTCAGAACAGTGCAGGCGTCGACATTTGACCTTTACAGTAAAAAAGTGTAATTCAAACAAATTTAATGCTGATTAAAAATTATTGTCAAAATAGTGTTCATAAAATTAATTGATCGTGTTTTAGTTTGATACAACTGTGTATCATTCTATTTATAAACGAAAATTGCATTTCTTTCATTTCATTTCTTTATTTAGACTGCATCAAGTAAACGAAAAGCGAATAATGCATCATAATATTAGGTTGGCTACCAAGCCATTTTTTTTCGTTTTAGGGTTTTTTAATTGCTTTTAGTGTGGTAGAATTCTGTTTTCTCTGCATATCCTTTATTGTTAGACGTGAATTTTCGAGCAAAATTTGATATGATTGCTGGTCATCAAACTCAGCTCATTAGATTATAGTTTTTGAGATAATTAGCATTTAAACTTGGAATACCATCCACGAGTGGATCTTTCAACTATGGCGCCTTCTCTTTTCGCAGCACAAATGTTACAAGCAGCTTTAGAACCTTGATTAAGAGTAAAAAGAAAAAGTTCTCTCAATATGCTGCTCTTTTTTTTTCAATTTCAAATTCCCTTTTAATGATCTGAAAATTAGCATTAAATTAAATCGAACAAAGAAAAACATTAATTAAAAGTGGAACAAAATATCCTCTTTCGAATTATCTTAAATATTCTGCCAAATATATTTCATGATGTACGGAATATTAAAATTTTTAAAAATGCGGGAATATAGTTGCCAGCCTATTATATTAATACCTAAACAATCATAGAATTTTCGATAAACTTTAACTATCGATGCGCTCGCCTCCAAACGAAGTGCCGTAGGTTCTATTCCTAGCGTTGGCTGGTCGATACGAATTCTGCTTATAGCTCGTATTGACCAAATATATCCTCAGTGGTAGACGGATAGACGGATAGTAAGTTACAATTCCCTTGCCATCAGGCTTAATGTGCGAAGTTTTCGTAGTTTTCTTCTTCACGTAACGCAAATGTGGTTAGTTCTATCAAAATTTCCTCAATGACAGATAGTTTGACTCAATGCGTGATCCAGTAGTTTCCTTGTCTTCTGGATTGGGTTCAATATCACAAGGCTACAGAGTTGACATTGATAGTCATGAACTCAGAATTTGAATAGGCTGTTTTAAGCCCGTTATAAAATATAATAAAAGCATTAATTATTCTAAAGTTTTCTTTTAAAACCTGCCTGTACAAAAAAAATAATTACAATTACTTTTTTCTCAGCCAAATTCGATTCTAAGAAAATAGAAATTAATGATTATTTTTAAGTTAATTTAATTATTTTATGTCTATTTCTTAGTAATATGCAAATTTGTATCTCTCTGTTGTTTAATTAGATTCTTGCTTCTCAGCATGAATTTAAAAGGTTATATATTTCAGAAACACCTAAACATTGATTTTGACCTGATAAAGATATATCTTTTTTACTTTATTTCTTGTCCAAGAATAACTATTGCATCCTTAGAGCTATGCACTTCCTCCGAAATAATAGCAAGCACTTTAAAGTAATTAGCAGTAGAAGTAATTAGTCTTATGGTGTTGTGTGCGCACTAATGGGATTTATGTATCACAAGTGAATTACATAGTAGAGAGTGTTATTTATATTAATACCTTTGTATCTTAGATTTAATGAAAAGAACTTTGAAGTTAGGAAAAAAGTAAACTATTATTATTCTTCGTGATTTCGTATATTTTGTGCATTGAGGAAAATTTAGATGCTAGAAAGAATTAGTTTTTTTTTTTTTAAGAAAAAGTCATTTATGGTTTTGATATTAAATTGAATTAGTATGAGATTTGCTGCTTCAAAATAACTTGAAATAGGGATCTTATATTGTATAATTATTTTTCCTTTAATTTCTTTCGTAATAATGCCATAAATCTCTTACAGCAGAATGCTATTAATTCCGGAAATAAGTAATTAGTAATATAAAGCAATATTTTTTGTTTAACAAAAATGGAAGAAAAGAGAAGGACTGTTCTACTAATTAGATAGCAAATGAATTACCATTCTTTTGAATCTCTGATATATTATATTGAACACTTGCGAAAGCATATTTTTCTGAAATGAATTCTATGTACAGGCAGCAAAAAAGGAAAGAAAACGAGCGTGACAATAACTTTTCATCTAATGATTGTATTTTAAAGTTTTAGGTTTCAATTTTTGCACTGATCGCGGTAAAAATTATCGATAACATGTAATATCTAAAAAGTAACATTGCGAATAATCTGCAGAACGATAACTACTTAATATGATATTATTATGGAGGTTGATAAATATTATTTGGGTAACGAAAATATTGAACGATGCAGAAATTATCTAAGTTATTTAGAGTCAAAATATCGATAGTTATTAAATTTAAATTTTTATAATTGAGAAAATACATTACGATATTGAAATTCAGTATTAATGGGTTGTAAAGACTAATGTTCGTGTTGGCGACAACTTCAAAAAAGCAGTCGCTTATACATAGTACTATAATTTGAATTACGAAATGAGGCACAAGGACGTACTTTCTCCCAACAGACATGCTTTTTTTGATAGATTTGGATTTTTGACTCTCGTTGAATAAGGGAGGCAGCCTCAATCCGGAAAATACGGTCCCAATATCCCAATATATCAAGGCATCAAATTCTATACTACATATATATATATATATA
>NC_092211.1:29256641-29272324 GCF_043381705.1 Parasteatoda tepidariorum | reverse complement strand
ATATATATATTAATTTTAAAAAGTGAAATTAAAATTCCATTACCAGTCAGCTCTAAATACTAGACTCTCTGTCTACTAGAAGTTAATTTGTACCAATGCATTTGATATTTCTTCTATAGTACTTAAAAGTAGCTAGTACTTTAAATGAACACTTCATGAAATTAATGAATACATTGTGTATTAATTTTCAAAACATGAAATTTTAAAGAAAAATAAAGGCGCAATCAAGAAAATGTAGTTCCACTAGCTTAACAGGGTCGAAAGTTAAATACATTTAAAGCTAATTTTACCTTTTGCATATTTAACTAAGTTTTCAGATCGATCTTTTAAACTTTAAAAAAGGAACGGCTAAATATCATTTTATTTAATGATCGGATAAACTATCATAATGATACTATCGGGAGTACTATCATAATGATTCAAATGCAAGTTTTAAATATGCTATTTAATTAGGACTAAACTGAACTCAGCGGCGTGACAGCCCATAGAGAGCCAAGGCCTACTGTGCCCATCTCAGTTTCCTTGACCTTGCGCTCTGGGGTGCTGGAGCAGATGTTCCGGTCAGGTGGTCAGCCGAACGCGGAACCCCCAGTGTTTAGTTCCCAAGCATGCTTGGTACTCATTTATCGACCCACTGAAGGGATGAAAGGCTGAGTCAACCTTTCCGGCCCGAGGATCGAACCAGGGATCTGTGTCACGACAGCGCGAGGCGCTACCGCTCAGCCACCGGGCGTCATTTTATTAGTACGTTTGTGGCGAAATCAGACATAAAAATGTACCTTCTGTACTTAAATGCGCTTTTTTTTTCCCTACGGATTCGGATTCTTGACTTTCAAACTATTGGGTTGGAGGGAAAGTTCTGTCGTATTTTAAAGAAAATATTTGAATTCATTTATAAAAATATGCGTTTAATATTAGTCCATTTTATATGCTTCGTTATTTGTTACAACCTGTTGCCATCTTTCAGGTAACCAGTGAATTCCTGTTTTGTAGAAGTTCTCGTCCTTAGAATTGAAATAGTCAGCAGCTGCCTTAGAAACACTAACAAAAGACTTGAATTTTTTACCCGTTAGATAATTTTGCAGAGATCTGAACAGATAACAATCTGCTGGCGCAATGTCAGGTGAATACGGTGGGTGATTAAGGATTTTCCATCCTAATGCATTCAGTTTTTGTAGTGTCACCATTACAGTATGCGGGCGAGCATTATCGTTGTGGAACACTATTCCTTTTCTGGACGCTAATGTTGGCCTTTTTTCTTTGATAGCTGCATTCAATTTGTCTAGCTGATTACAGTACAGATCTGAGTTGATGGTTTTTCCCTGTTTCTGCTACTCGTAGTACACTGGACCTTTTCTGTCCCACCACAAACAAAGCAGTACTTTTCGTTGATGGATACTTGGCTTTGGAACTGTTGCTGACGATGTTCCTGGTTTGCAGTAGGATTTTTTTCTCTTAATATTCTCGTAAAGAATCCACTTTTCATCTCCAGTAACCAGCCTGTCCGAAAACGGTGTCTAAACAGATGTGATGAACACATTCTTACACGATCAGACAAATTCTTTTCCGTTATTTCACGTGGAACCCAAACACTTTGCTTTAACACAAACCCAAGAGATTTAATGTGATCTCCAACAGCCATCTTTCGACCCACGCCATCTTTCGATCCACTTTCCACGTATGATGAACGCCAAACTCTTCTGCAATTTCTCGACTTGCTAAATGTGAATTATTTTCCAACATGGATTGCAAAACATCACTATCGATTGACGACAGAACTTTCCCTCCAACTAATTTTAGCCTTAATCCGAAAATGTGGTTCCAGTGGGGTAAAAAAACATTGGTGCAAATGGGGAGAACGATTTTAAAAATTGGTGCATATAATTTCACTTTTTATTTTTTCAGCTTAAGCAAATCAAAAAATTTTTGCCCGCAATGATAAAACTTATTGACAAAAGATTTATTATTTAATTTAATAATAATGGAAAAACTAGCGAATGGTTGGACTTATGTGTTTTGAATATGCATATTTTAACATTGCTTTATGCTAAATACTTTTGCATTACAAAGACAAAACTTTGACCTAAATTGGTGCAATAGTTTCTAAGAAAAACCACAAAAAGGCAGCACATTTAAATTTTCTTTTTTCTAGAACAATTTTTCTAATTCCATAAATACTAATATGTTAGCTATTTAAAATTAATTAGTTTAAGATGATGACAAAACTTTACTTTAAAATTTAAAAAAATTTTCATTACAACTTAACAATAACTTCAATTCAACAAAAATAAAAGTTTCGGAAAAAGGATAAGATATAAGAATTTTGAAGTATAAATAATTTGTCTTCACAGTGAATGATTCAGCTTCACTTGCTGGAATTATTATGATCATCTGAGCAAAAATTAAACTAAAATCTGACGCTTTTTTTAATGCAAATTAAGTAATAAATGCATAAATTTTCCACAATATAAATATATTTATTCACAACAATATGTTTATATTTATTCATAACAGTAGATAAAATCATAGTAGCAGATAGATGAATAAAGTACTTGTTTTGTACATTTGAAGCAAACTAATAAGATTTGTTATTGTTATGAATAAAGTGAAAATATTAAATAGATAGATATAATATTAAAAAATATTATTAAATAATGAAGCATTAAGAAATGATTTGCAAATTAAAAATTTCAAGCGTATAAAACTAAATTAAAATAACTCATACAAAATCTTTGAAGCAAAAGCCTTATATTCACTTACGTAACTATACGAATTAAATTATTTCCTTGGCTTTGTTGTACCATTTTATATTTTATTTCCATAAGCTAATAATCCATTTATTTTAATATTTTTTCAAGGATTATTAAATTTTCAGTGCTTTTGCAAGCACTAACGCAAGTAATCAACGCTGCACCAACTCAATAATTAGATGAAAAAAAGATACTTAAATTTTTAAGCTGATGTATTAACACATTTAGCAAAAGTTTTAATAATTTATATAGATTTTTTTTAGAAAGAAAAAGAACACAAGCTAACATTTAATTGGATGCAAAAGTTCCGTGTAAAATAATTTATCACGGATAGGATTTAATTTAAACCCTTTCTCCTTAAATGTTTTTAGTCTATGTAAAAAAAACTAAAAAAATAAAATCAGTCCTTTTATAGCCATAGCGAAGATTAATGTTGGAGAAGAACATTTTCAGAATTTTGCGTGCTATCGGCCACTTTCCAAAACATCATTCTAAAGGTAGAAGATAAGCGTGCTTTTGAGTTAAACATCTGCTATGAAAGTGAACGAGTTACTAAAATTAGATTAGTGAAAGAGAAAATGAAAAATAAAACAGAATTCATAAACTTTTTTTTCTGAGCATATAAAAGTAAAAATAGCCATGAAATCGATGAAAAGAAGAGTAAAGAATTTTGCTGGATTATTGTTCGAATGTTGAGAAAATGTTAAAAAGACTATAAGAATTTCTCTACGATAATTCTTTTTTCAATTCTAAAATGACGCATAAAATGTTGCTTACCTATGACAGTTCAAACTTAATAAGCTGTTCAGTAAACAGATACAGCTGCACTGTAAATAATTTCGACTTAGCTTTTTCAGTTTAAATTATTATTATATTTAAAATTGATTGAATTTTAATATCACTGTAAATAATTACGTAATTTGATCCGGTGAATTCCGGATCAAATTGAGGTATAAAGTACCAGCTCTAAGGATGCCGGTACTTTTTACCACAAAAATAATTTTTACTGTTAGTTATTGAAGTTACGGAATGAAAAATAAGATATACCGTAATTTTCGCAATAATAATTTCAGTAAAATATCTAAATCACTCTAATTAAAAATGTTACTATACATATTTCAGTATAATATTTTATAGTAAAAATGGATTTTGCGACAAAAGGGATTTTACGGATGATACACCAAAGTAATGGTACTTTATACCGTATTTCTTACTGCGCAGAAGGCTTTTTAAATCCAGAAAATTAATGCAACCATACGTTTCTATATAGAAAAAAAATAACCCCTTAATCATTTCATTCACTTCCTGTGTTTCGAAGGAATATTTTGCTGTTTAGAGCAACCTAGCATTCAAGGTTGAGTGGTGACTTTAGCCAAAGCAAGCTAATACATTGCATTAAAAGCTAATTGGTACAAAATTCTTTCTTAATAGTCATATGTAAATTACAAACATTCTTACATATTTTTTTTCATATACAGAAATCAAACTAATAAAATAATATATTTTCTATGAGTTTTTCATTGATTTAACTACGCATCGTAGTAAAAAAGCTAAATGATTGAGCATGTATGTATCATTGCGTAGTTTATATATGATTACGCGTGGTAAAAATATGTTCATTTGATACATTAACAATGAATATTCATATAAATTACCCTTGTACTAAAAATACAAAGGAAAGATTCAAACTGGCATCTCAGCACTTTTGTTAGTTTAGTGTTATCGTCATTTATGAAAGGAAAAATTTTTGCATGAATCTGCTCCGAATTCGTAATTAATATTTATCTTCTCTATCTTTGAAATGTATCTATCCATCTCTGATGCATTAAGTACCAGTCCTTTGTGCTAAGACATTTATTCATTTTATCTCCGAACTTGCATTGGTGTGTTTTTCTCCGTATACAAATAATTATTTTCTTTTCTTTATGCACTTCACATGAAGAAATTCGATTTATTTATCCGCATTCTTACATTTATATTATCACTCTTGCCTTTTATTACTTTTACTTACATTTTTTTAAATCAAGTGATTCTCTCAAAACCTCATAGTGAAGTTTTAGTTGTAACAATAATGTCAAACTGAAACAATTAATATTAACAGCTAATATCCTATGTCAATTAACTGACTTCTTACATCAAAATGGAAAACACCTATTTAAATATATTTATACTAGATAAATACAGGTTTCATTTTTATCCTGGGTAAGAAATAATGTCAATAATTAATAAATAAATTTTAATTAACTCAACACAATCATACACAAAACTGAAAGGTGTACACCGACACAATTTAACAAATTAAATTAATTTTTTTCCATTACCCACCTGGAGAATGTCCTTTTGTAATACAGGCATCTGAAGGGCAAATTTGTTGGCCACTTCTTCAGGATCACCATTTTAGGTGGGCCAACGTTGCTCCCACAGTGAGGACAGATAGCACAGAGGATGAAAGAACATCCATGCCTTGCCCGGGATTGGAACCCAGAACCTTTCTGATGCAAGGGCAATTCCCTGACCCTTACACAGGCCGGTCAGCACAAACAAAAATATTTCTCTTGTCTATAAATATTTGATGTCTTTCCGGTCACATTACATAATTATATTTGGCAAAGCCTAATTTTTTGAAGTTAAACTTGTCAAATTAAAGTTTTTTTTTATATTCAATATCAATTGACATCAAAAATGATGTCATTAACTAGTGATAGCGGACAAATCTTGAAAGTCAAGAAATATCACAATAAAAGTAGTTTTCCTAATAGGTTATTCTTTAGCACTTAGCTTTTTTTTTTCAGTTATTGTAGATTTTGCATAATTTAGGTTTATCAAAGCAAATTTGAAAAGTGTGGCAATAAACAAACTAAACGCATTTCAAGTATTTGCTGCATGCCATTCGCATTTTCTAACAACTCTTATCTGACACAATAATAGAGTAATAAACGAATGATAAGGAACACGCAATTAATTTTTAGCTCCTATTGCAACTCGACATTATTTTTTGAGAGTTTAAAGCAGGCATGTCTGATTTTGTTTTTTAAATAAGTTAAATGAGAATGCATTTGTTGCTTAAATTTTAAAAATAAATAATAGAAATCCTATGGAGAAAAAAAATTTCTCTCCTAAATGGGCAATTTCATTTTTTTTATTGATTTTTAGAATCAAAGGCAAAAATTATCTCTTTCATCCAATTTCCAAGTATCAGGCATTAGCGGTTCTGGATGTTGAAGGTTCTCCTTTTCAGATATTTATTAATGTTTCCGGAAAAGTTTGGTGCCAGCTAGGTGAACCATGGAAGTCAGGGAACCACAATTTCTTGCCCAACGTGGCATGATGGGGGCAATATGGCCAACATTGCTCACCGTTCGTCTTCGCTGCCCAGATAAGCTAGTTCTCATGGATATGACGCTAAGTAATACTCAAACCACCACCGAGATCAAACTCCAGTCCTTCACAATGACAACTTAGTACTTTAACCACTATGACATAACCATTCTCTACTATCTTTAGTTTAAGCTAATTAATTCTAATAAAAGTATCAATACCCACCCACTTATTTATTTATTTATTTATTTTGTATATTTATTTATTCCTTTTTTTTCTTTTGCGAAAATAGGATTTAGAACAACTTTTAAATTCCCAACCGTTTCCTTACGAGAACCGTATTTATCTGGCATCCACGTGATGATCTGTGTGTGAGAGCACCGTATTTAGCCGAAATCCACGTGATAATCTGTGTGTAAGAGCACCGTATGTAGCCGACATCCACATGATGATCTGTGTGTAAGAGCACCGTATTTAGCCGACATCCACATGATGATCTGTGTGTAAGAACACCATATTTAGCCGACATCCACGTGATGATCTGTGTGTAAGAGCACCGTATTTAGCCGGCATCCACGTGATGACCTGTGTGTGAGATCGCCGTATTTAATCCATTTCCACGCGATGCCATGTGTGTACAAGCGCCGTACATCGATGGCGTCAGCGTGATACTGTTTGATTACCGATCCAAACTGCATCGTCCTGCCCGTGGCTATTATTCTATTGACCTACACTTAATTAGACCTATATAGCCACCAAAAGTGCATTTTGAATACGCTTAATATGTTTTGTGTCAAAAATACTATTTCCTTCAATTTTTAGATCAATAAGAAGAAAAAAAACGGTACAGAAAATGCGTCTTTTATAGTACAAATAATTCAGTGTTAAGAAAAAAAGGAGAAAAATAGCTCAGCGTTAGTTTCTATCGTGAAATCGGGCGGAAGTGTAAGTTTAAAACTATAATGTGGGTTTTTGTACAACTTTTGTTTTAAAATTTATCTTTCTGACATAAACTATTAAAATATTTTTGAATTATCATAAATTTCATTTTCGCTTATAATGCTGTCAAAGTAATAAAAAAGTCTCAAAATACCTGAGTATCAACTTACTGTTTAGTGACGTCAGAAGTATGAGACAGCCGTAAGTAACGGGTTTACTAAACTGGAGTTTTGTAACTATACTTATTTTGAATCTAAACTGCTTCATAAAACACTGAAAACAATAAACTTCATTTTATGAAAAGGAATAAAAACGATTGTTACTAAACACCCTCTGTCATTGTAAAAAACTGGCGTACGATCCTTATTGGTGACTTGAAGCCCACCTGGTTGCAGATTGAAGTAAAGGCGGCCTGTGCGTAATGATGAACATAATACCGATATGTTCATCATTGCCAATAAAAGGATTTATGATCCTTCCATTGGTCACAAAATTGTGAAGATTTAACATCCATGACTTCCCTTGCCCACAACGGGATGTTATGGAAAAGCTTTACTTTTTTTTTCACTGAACACCCTGCATAAAAATTAATACTCAAACTAAAAGCGTCTAATAAAGTTTATTTATAAATTTAATTAATAAACATTTTAAATACCAAATTATTCATTTGGAGCTTTACCAGAAATTTAATTATTTTGCTTCACTGGAAATATCATTTTTATATTTCATTAGAATGAAAATTTAAATTTAACGAAAATGTCTTTTCCGGTCCTAGCAAAAGAATTAAAATGGGGATAAAATAAATCCTTTAATTTTAAGTAATTAATTTTAAATAATAATTTTAATTAATTAGATTACACTAAAAATAGTATGATCAAATACATGGTAAAATCTACCATGTTTCTAGCTCTGCATTAACTCCAAAAACTCGAAAATTTTTACCAAAGCTCTTCTGTAATTGCTTTGGTAATTTGGTAAAATTAACAATTAAAATATGGTTTTATAATATGTGATGAAATTTGATAAATGTGGTAAAATTTGGTAATTGTATCATGATACACTAGAACAGTATAATTTATTCTGTTAAAATTACTTTTCAGTTTTGTATTTTTATCAAATGTTTGGGAATAAGAACTATAATTTTGAAAATCAGAATTTCCGAACGGAAAAATTATTAAATGAATGATTAAGATACCATCAATTCTGTTTTGTTACCCAAAATTATATCGTTTTTTTGTACCAGAAAAATGCCATTACCATATAGTACAACAATTTTACGAGAATTTTGTCTCCGTGTAGAACTGAAAACCATCGCTTTAAAATAAATTATTATTCTTTTTTTAAATTTTACTTTCAAAAAGCAAAACCGCATTAAATTCTAACCTCCCTTTACGAGACTGAGCTATCGATTTCTGAGAAAGTTAAAATATTGATCAAAACACTTTCTTCTCTTGGAAAATATTGCTTTCAAACTCGACACCATACGAGCAAAAAGATAATTTTAAATAAAATGAAAAAAAGATAAATACTGGCTTTTAAGATTTTTTGTGAATTTTCAAAGTTTATGTGCACCTTATTAGTGTGCACTTTAAAATTTGAATCTCTTATCATCTTTGTTATGAAACACTATTTATGAAATAAAGAAGTTTCGTTTCCAAGCGTTCAATTTACCAAATTGCAAAAATTGTTTATAGGTTGTTTGCTATTTATTGCTCAAGGGAAAAATGTTTGTTTTTCTTCTGAGTTAAGTTTTTAGTATTTATTAAAATGAATAAACTAAGTAAACGTCCAACGTATAAAGAATATTGTACTAAGGATACAAAGATTTCGACAGCTAAAGATAGCTTTCAATAGTATATTATAAAAGATACAAAAAGGCATTTGTCTCGTTTATTTTTAAAATGTATCTGGAGGCTGTTTAAACAGTTAAAGAAACAAATTTTTAGATAAAATGTTTTAAAGATTTCAATCCAGTTGTAAGATAATTTGTTTGTATTTTAATTTCGCCAGCCGGAAGAAGAACCCCCGTGGATTAAATACTGACTGGAAATCTGTCTGGGACACAAAGTCCTCCAAGCTCCTATAACAAATCAATACCTCTGGAGGTACGGATCCAAATGTTTCCTTGTCTTCTGAATCGGATTCAAAATTACAAAGCTATGGAGTTGAGCAATGGTAACCGGAAACTACAATTTGGGTCGGCTGTTCAAGGACAGTTATAAAATAAAATATAGAGCATTCACTTTCCAATGAGGTGAGCCTGGTTTGAATCCCAGTGGTGGCCAGTGGGTGTGAATTCTTCATCTGAACTGCTGACGTAAAATATCTCCAGTTGAAGACAAATCACGGGTTAGAGTCTCTTTGCTGTCGGCATAACTGGTTGAGGTTTCCGTAGTTTTTCTCTCTATTTAGCGCAAATGTAGGGTAGTTCCATCAAAAAGTCATAGACGATGGCTTGTTTCTCCCAATACAAAAGTTCTCCTTGTCTTCTAAGTTGGATTTTACAAAATAACACGGGAACTCAGAATTGGGTCGGCCGCTCAACGTCAGTTATAAAATAAAATATACATTCAAATACATATTTTTAAAAATTAAAATTGCAAATGCAATTTTACAGTTCCTTATATATCCTAGAATACTTAAAAAGAATCGTGTAAAAGTACTTTCAACTAAATATCAACAACAAAAAAATAAAGGCGTATCTAAAATTAGATTAGTGAAAGGAAGGGAATAAGGAAGAATATTTAATGGCCTTAAGTTTTCCAAAATAAATATAATCAATGGAAACTATTTAGAATAGGAAGTTAGTATCTTTCCCTTCACCCTTCACTGCATTAGCAAAGAGACGCAGAAGGGTAAATAAAATTTGCTCGCTGGATCCACAAAAGAGTTTTTAAAAATAAAAAAAATATTCAATGGAAAGTTGAACTTTCTACATGTTCTTTCATTTATTTAATTTTTTTCTTAGTTCAGAAAAGGATGTTTCTAAAATCTCTTTGGAAAAATTTTCTTTCTTTAGTTTTCAAGGTTTGAACAGACAATATTTCTGTACGAGTTTGTTTATTGATGCTGTATTGAAACAAATTTCGTTTCCATTTTTAGAATTATTGTTTAAAAAGTGAGATTCTTTCATGTACCATGCTCATAGTATTTGATATTATTTTTTTATTTTAAAAAACATCTGAATAATAATGTAGATGATTCTTGTCTGTGTTTTTGAAGGAAGAAAATTCTGGGTTGACACATCGTTTTTATTACTGTATTTGGAAGTTTCCATGTAATATTTATATAAATAGCTCTTTTTAAATGCTATTTTTAAAATTAAAATGAAACAAGCATTTTTATTGAATGCAAAATTTTGTAAGGATGCAAACATAATTGAGGTGCCAAGTTGAGTTATAATATTCACTCATTCCTAAAACTTCAATATAAAAATTATGGATCAATTCAATTGCTTAATTTGTACCTTTATTAACAAGGTAAAAAAATTTCACAATGATATGGTTGTAGATACTGATATTATGGTTCGTTATCTAATCGATTTTTTTAAAGGCATATAAATGCGTGTTCGGGATTTTTTTTCAAAAAGTGCATAAAGTGTATTTTTAAAAAGTTTATGAGTGTTTAAAGTGTTTTCTGAAAGTGTATAAATGCTTGCATTGATGGGGTTTTTCGAATGGGCTTGATTAATATACCCACTGCGTTTTACTGAGCTGAGCTCACATTAGTAATCCTCATTCATTTTTAACCTTACTGCATGGAGAAAGAAATTATGTTTAATAAAACCAAAATGCACGGTATTTAAACCATTCATCCATACATATGGTAATGGTTTACCGGAAATTCTGATTTCCAAATATATAGTTCTTGTTACAGCACATTTAGCAAATAATGCAAAACTGAAATTAAACTTAACATTATTTAATAAGTGGGAAATATGAAAAATAATTTTATAAATGGGATTTTATGCCGAGTTCAAAGGTATCATGATAAAATTATCAAATTATACCACACGTTTTATGACATATCATGAAACGATATTTCATTGTTAATGAAAGTTTCATAAAAGTTTGGACTACTATTTTGCTGAAGAATTCAAAAAATGTGGGTACTTATTTTACATCTTGGAGTATTGAATTTTAAAATTAACAAGCATTTTATAATTTTCAGATATAAAAACTTGTGCACTTTCATTAAATGGAAGGAATAAGATTTTTTTAATCAAAAGCACAGTTTAAAAAATCTTATTATTTAAACCTTTAGCAGTCTTTAAAATTAAAATTTTTGAAAATTACTTTTTAATATAAAAACTCCGTCTTAAAAAGTAAAGCTTAAGTAAGATTTAACATGAGATCTATTAAACAGATTTACTATTTTAGTTACTGACTTATAAAAATTCGTACTTCAATATAATGTAAAATCTTTTGTATCTTATATTAAAATATACGATTTTTTTATTAAAATAATTAGAATAAGTAAAGGAATATATGGTTATCATTCTCTTACATTTATTTTAAAGAACTTTTTAAAGTAACTGCAAATGAATGATTATTTTTTAGTTATTAAAATAAGAAAATAAATAAACGATTATTATTCATTACCACAAAGCATTTATAAATAATATTAAATTGAAACTTTTATATCTTTTTTTAAAAAAATGACATCTGATTTAAATTATCATTAGAAAAACAAAATGTGGTACAAAAATATAAGTATCAAACTTAATTATAGAAATGTGAATCACTATACTCCGTTGCAGTTAAGAAAGGACCATTGCAGTATAGGATTTAAGTAATCATGCGCAACTGCATTAAGTAATCATGCGCAACTGCAGTTTAATTTCGTTATCAAATTGTGCAAGTATTTTCCAAAACAATTTAAAAGTTTTTTAAATTTTATCACTTCAAACAGAAATTTGATTTGTGTTATCTTTTGCTATAAATATCCCAAAACTATTTTTAAAAAAAAAGGTTATTGTTCGAAGTCTTACTGGAATCCTTGACTTGGTGACATATTTCGACAAATAAGAACATTTGTTCTTGAAAAAGAAACAACTATATAATGTTGCACGAGCATTTGTAGTTGATTGGGTCTTATATTGACATGCCCTTAACGAATCAAATGCGAGATAAGGAGTTTTTACTTTTGTTTCACTATAGATAAAAATCGCTTGCGAGAAATAATATCTATCGTTCTTTCATCATTTTTGTTTTAAATGTGAAGAGAAAGATATGTATTTGTTACAATTTATAGATATCATTTTTATTAATTCTTAGTGCTCGTTAATTTGTTATTCAAAAAGTTTTGTTTTCATTTCATACAATTTAAGAAAGCAAACAAAAAGAAGGCAGCATCGTTTCAATAGTTGGCGATGTTGATATACGTTCGCACTGGGAGCTTGGAAGCCATTTCTTCATATGTGTGTTATTATGCGTTCTTTTTTATTCCAATCTGACATAAAATAAATAAAAATGTATTGTCTTAAGAAAAAGATAGAAAATAAGTTACAACCTTATACTTTTTAAAAAAAAGTATGCGAACGTCGAAAGGTAAAGTAATAAAAAATCACCAAAAATAGAAAAGATTTAATCGTGACATTTGGTGATTTTTCAGATTAAATATAAATGTTTCACCTTTCATTTTATTCAGTTAAAGTTCACAAGATGAAGAAAAAAATATTTCTTGCTTATCTTAGAAAGAGATAAGATCTCGCTTCTATCCTTAACAAAAATTAAGCGTAAAAAAAGTGATCAAAATATATTTCACACGAAAAAAAGGAGTAAAATCGGAATAGATTTTGAATTTGAAAAAAATAATGAAATATTAATGGATTTTAAAATTAAAACACAATGAAATATTAATAGTTTTTGCAATAAAAAAGAATGAACTGTGTATTTATTTTAAAGATGAATAGTTTTTGAAATTAAATAAAAAAAAAGTAGGAATAGCTCTTGAATAAACAGTTAAAAATAGCAGAAATATTGCGATATTTAGTAACGTTTTTTTTTGTCATTTTCCTTTGGGTTAACCATTCACTAAAAGACAATCTTTAATGAATTAAATAAAGGACGGATGCATGTCACGGTAACAGAATAATTTATATGATTGCAAATAATATATAATAAAAATACACTTACAATAAGTATACTTTTAAATACTATTTGGAAAACCAAATAAAGAACTAAAGTATGTCATGTAACGGATTAAATTAAATGTCAGCTAAAAATATTAAATAAAAATAGTTTAAAAATGACTAAGCATTAATATGTCATTTTGAAAAAAAATTTTTAAAAAATCGTAAAGTTCGTAATAATCTTCATTTACACAACATCCAGAACTCAGACAAAAAGTTTGGTAAAAACTACCATAATATAGTAAAACTTATCACGTTTCTGATTCTATGACAACACCAAAAAGTACGGTAATTTTTAACGAAGAGCTTTGGTTATGATTTTGGTAAAATTAACCTTAAAATACGGTTTTGTAATCTGTGGTAAAGTTTGATAAAAGTGGTACAATTTGGTAATTTTATCCTGATACCAAAAGCATGAGCCAATTATTTGGTCAAATTTACTTTTCAGTTTTGTATTTTTTTCCAAATGTGTGGTAATAAGAATTGTAATTTTGAAAACCAGAATTTTCGGTTAACTGTTACGAACGTCAAAATTACAACCATACATTTAAGTTTCTTATAAAAATTATGAATTTTTTCAACCAAAAATGTCTTAACCATGCAGTACGTTATTTTTACAAGAATTTTTCTTCTTCTTGTGGGATGGACCTTCAGCCTTCTCCAAAACACTTCTCTGTGCAATTCTCCGTATCTCCGGCTTTTACCAATTGTACACCCTAATCGTTTAAAAATCCAACAAAGCTACTAGAGGCCGATCATCGATTTTTTTTAATAGCCTTTTACCCATGAGTTTTGATTTGAAAATCTTATGCGCTGAGTTAAATATGTCTAAACAGCTTATCCTACTATGTTTACCTTAAAAAAATTCCTAAACATGCCAATAACTGAAAATATTAAATTTTACCTTTGTTCTATGTTTATAAATGTATCGTTTACTTGATCAAAAGTTTTAAAAACAAGCTACAAAATCCTACTTGTTTCACAAATCATTTGACTTTTAACTAAAACCGATACAAATTAAAGAAGTTTCGATATTATGAATGTCGATGGCAGGAAATCAATGTATTAATAGTTATAATTATAATATTACTGTATAATTTTAATTATATTAATGACATTATCCTTGAAATTAATAACATGTAGATAGTTATGTAATTAATTCCTTAATTAATCTTAATACCTGCGTTAATCATATTATGTATAACTGCATAGCAAAATCTAGAATAGGAATTTTTAGTTTTAATCCGTTTTTGATTAGGCTGAAAAACAGAGAAAAATTGCTTTCACAAAAAAAGCTTTAAACCTTCAAATATACGGAAAATGCCTGTAAAGAACGGGAATTTCGGCGATGATTAAAAACAGAAAATATCGTATTTATTTTTTGACATTTTCTTTTTGCAAAAAAGAATGTTTTTTTTTTCTTTCTTTAGAATCTAGTTTTTTTTTACAGTGATTATTGATTGGATTTTAACTGTAACCATTATCAATGTTATAATTATCCTTTAATATAAAGTTTTAAACTTTTTTTTTACGATGGACAATGATAAATGACTATTCCATAAAACGATACAAATTACGATAAATTTTAGGTTGTCTTTTACTTAAATACAGCGTCAGTTAAGAAAACGATTATTTATGAAAATAATTAAAATGTTATCACCAAGGAAGCACTTTGAATGATTATGTTAATCAAGATTATAATAAAATAAAAAATTAATTTAATTTTTGAAGGACATAAAATGCACTATGCTAATTGCGATGATAATGATGAATGCAGGTCATTCATTATAATCATTCCAAGTATGGATTAATGTCAACATTTTATTAATGTAATTTTATATTATTAATAGAATGTTGATGAACTCTGCCAAATCTTTTTTCATAAACAAAATTCAAAAGATTTGTATTTTAATCTTATAGAGATATATTTAGAGATTAGTATCACAATTTATTTAGCATTTAGTATAGAAGATGAATGATCTTTATAGTGAAGGCGTTTAAAGTAGGATGTAAAATTATGCCTTACCTTTACTTCTTATAAGCAAGTATCCTCTTTTTGTGATCTATATCCTCCCACACTCGTTAATCCCTTAAGAATCTTATTTTTGCCTTTTATTTTACTCAAGAAAATTATATAAAATAGATGTATATACGATACATGTATTTATTTTTGATGTTTAGAGTTTTTTACACTTTGGCAAAATGGGTGTTGTTTTGGGTTTGATAGCATGCGCACCTTATTTGTTGTTGTTGTTGTTGTTGTTAATTTACGTCGCACTAGAGCTGCACAATGGGCTATTGGCGACGGTCTGGGAAACATCCCGGAGGATGATCCGAAGACATGCCATCACAATTTTGATCCTCTGCGGAGGGGATGGCACCCCCGCTTCGGTAGCCCGACGACCTGCGCGCGAAGTCGAGCACTTTACGGTAGCACAGTTTAACGAGGACCAATACCGCACACCCTCGGTCCCTAATCAGACTGATCCAAGTGGTCACCCACCCGCACACTGACCGTAGCCAGTGATGCTTGACTTCGGTGA
>NC_092211.1:29227117-29255968 GCF_043381705.1 Parasteatoda tepidariorum | reverse complement strand
TAAATGTTCTGATAGAATATCAGAATTAGAATTGACGATTTTACATTGAATTGAAAACGTAAAATAAATGTTCTGATAGAATATCAGAATTAGAATTGACGATTTTACATTGAATTGAAAACGTAAAATAAATGTTCTGATAGAATATCAGAATTAGAATTGACGATTTTACATTGAATTGAAAACGTAAAATAAATGTTCTGATAGAATATCAGAATTAGAATTGACGATTTTGCATTGAATTGAAAACGTAAAATAAATGTTCTGATAAAATATCAGAATTTAGCATAGTTTTTTTCAAACTTTTATTTTGTTGATTTTAAGTTTAATCCTGAGAACATACTTAGTGTTTGTTTTAGAAATTAAACGCAAGAAAGCGTTTATTTTAATTTTCTTCCAAATTTTTTATATAAAATTCATTTACTGTTCTTGCTTTCATTATATGAGAGAGAAAATGAGAAAAAGCGATAAAAAAAAAGACCTTTATTGTTTTCCCAGCGAAAAAAATCATTTTTGCTCATTTTTTGTAAAGCCAATCCAAATGCGCACGGAACTTTTCACATCATCCTCTCATATCTTTGCTAACTCAAACATTTTTTTCTTCGAATCACACGAACTTATACGGTTTCCCATTTTGAGAGCAAACAGAACAAGAACGATCTCTTCATCCTAAGTTCAGTTAGAAGGAACAAGTCAGACTGATTTCTTTTTCCTCAGCAAAAATTCGATTAATATGAGCTCTGGGTACAATTGAGAGTCCCTGATCAAATGTTCCTCGGATTTTGTTCTGTTTTGTTTGTTTCTCGGATTTTTCACCAACAAGATGGGTTCCATTTCCATTCAGCAGATACTCTTACAATAACCTATCTCAGAAAAGTTCTTGTATAAAGAGAATGCCAAGGTATGAGATAACAGTCAAAAGAAAGCATCTGCTGATTGCCTTTGTTAGCATAATCAAGGGTAGAATCACTTAGAAACAGATATCGAGAGAATAAAATGGGAGGTATAACGAATCTGGTATTTCCTGTATTTCTTATTTAAATGAAAGGCGTATTTGTTTTCTATGCAAAAAGCGGTTTGATCATTTTTGTTCCTTTTTATGGATCTAAAGTTACATTAATTTAAGATTGAAATGACATTACTGATAAAAAGCTAAGGACAATAAAAATTTATATTTAATGTTTACACATAAAGTAATCTTTATTCGCGTACTTTTAAAATAATATTTTCAACCCCTGCTACTTCTTTCCATGTCAATATATTTCATTTAGCATTTATCTCGAAAATTTTGAATAAATTTATGTTATTTAAAATGATGCCGCTTATAACTTAATAGACAAAATGGTCTTATAAGTTGAAATATGTTGTTCGTTTATAAGTTGATATGTTGTAGTTCCTTACTTTCGCCACACTGGAGTTGCGCAACGGACTGTTGGCTTCGGTCGGGGAAACATTCCTGAGGATGATTCGAAAATATGCCAAATTTTTATTCTCTGCAGAAGATATGTCACTCCTGATTTGATAGCCCGATTATCTGTATGCGAAATCGAACACTATATGGTTGAATAACCTACGGTAGAATAGCGAGGACTGACGTCACACTCTCGGTCCCTATAGAGCAGTGTTCCTTAACCTTTTTGATATAATGGACCCCTTTTAAAAATTTTTAAGAAGTCACGGACCACCCCCCTGTAAAAAATTATTGCCAAAAACATCAATAGAATACAAAATTTTTAAAATTAAAATTTTTAATGGGAAGGTTGCTGCTGCTTTTCATTAATTAATAAATTGCATTGTGGGGTGGTTTTTGATAAAGCAATGTGCATATCATGTTCAACATTCAATCGATTTCGATGTTATGTTTTTATTGTCACAATTGTGGAAAATCCCCCTTCGCAAAGATACACTATAGCAAATGGAATTATAGCTGCCATAGCTCGCTTTACAAGCAATGGGTAGGTTTTCAAACGTTTTAAAAATTCGTAGTCAGTGGACCCCCAAATTATAACTCATGGACCCCTTAGGGGTTCATGAACCACAGGTTAAGAAACCCTGCTATAGAGGCTGATCAAAGTGGTTACCCCACCCACTCATTGACCGCGGTCAGTGATGCTTGACTTCAATATTCAACTGGAAACCGTGTCTTTACGATCAATCTACTGCGGGACTAGCTATTTATCTGGTTATTTATTTTCTTAATAATCTGTAAAATTATCAAACTATTTATATTAAGAGATAAAATCATCGAATAAAAATTTTCTTTACTCGTTATCTCTCAACATACAGTTGGAATTGATTCAAACTTTTGTTGTTTTATTTTGATAGCTTCCTAATAATGATCATTACATAAATAAATAGCTCGCACTTTAGAGAAACGAATTGAAGTTATATATTAACTACTGTTACAAAAAAATTTGTTATTAATAATATTTCAAAATAATTAGTATTTAAAAAATGATTGTAACTTGTTAAGAAGAAGATAAATTCTCAAAACGCCGAGTGAAAACAAACTATTCAGTATCATTCCACCAATGTATAAGCAGTGTTCAATAAAAATCAGACATACATGATACAATTTTCGAAACAGCAGCAAAACTTGTAACAGCAGCGCCACTTTTCAGGGTTATAAGTTAAGGTATTAGAAGTTCACCACAGATTGTGTATAACTGGTCATCAGAGTATTTAAAATGAATGCAAAGTCATACTATATTAATGCGTCTAGAACAGAAGAGTTCATAGTTGTAAGATTTTCAATGAAAGATGAGAAAAACGCAGATATTTCTCGTCAAATATTTGCTGCATATGGCAAACACTATCTTCCACAAATGGTTGTAATCAAATGGTGTAAGCATTTTCGAGAAGACCTTGCATCAATATCGAGACCCAGGTCAAGCAAACCTTCTGAGCCTCCGTGAATTGATAGCTGCTGTTGATGAAATGATTAGAAGTAATTAAAGGGTTATAACTCATAACATCTGAGCAACACGTTGTGTGACATGAATAAAGCGATAGTGTAATTATTATCTGCGACTAAAAATTTGAATAGTTTGTATTATTTTGTGTAGACGCATCTTTTTTAGCTTTACGTTTAATGTATTTATGCATACCGGTTAAGTAATTATGCACAGTATGCAGTAAATTTCTCTTTCTCTCTTTCTTAGTCCATATACAGTGTTAGAATTTTCATTCTAAAATTATGGTAAAATAACCAACAGCAGCCTGTTCATCCAATAAACCGTAAATTTTACAGTAAAAAAAAACTTTTTATCTTTACCGTTTTGGAATTGTTTACAGCAAGTATGGTTTTAAAATTATGAATATAAAATTTTACGCTTTTTTTAACCATTTGCTAATAGCAGGGTTTCAAACCTATGTAAAAAAATTTTACTGTACACTGGATCTAGACTTTTCTTCGGGGTATTGGAGAGTGCGGGGCACAGTGTAGGACACTGGGAACTCTTCCACGTAGTGTTAAAGGGAATGGATGAATTATTGTGATGTCAAAGCTGCGACTCTAACCCCCGTTCTGCCGTTCATGAGATTGACCGATTAACCCTCTAAGCTATAATCTGTACCCATCTGCAAGAAACTAAGCGGCTTCATTGGGACCTAGTAGTTGCGATGAAATTCAGGTTGTTTAAACATATTAGGTGGAAGAAGTTAATGAGCGTTTTTTCTCATAGTTATCAGTTCCAATGCCATTTTACTTGTGGTTCTTTGATAACTTTGTTCAAATAAGGTAAAATAACAAGTAAATAAGTTGTTATTTAAATATTTTTCTGAAAAATTTCTAATAGTGCTGCTATCGTTATTGTTATCCTGGTCCTAATACATATGACCACTTTTCATTTGAACAACTCTTCTATAATTTTGATTAATGTGATAGGTATTACGAAAGTTATGAAAACTTGTATGAATAACGTATAGAACTAATAGATATCTAATGGAACATTGCAAAGCCAATTTTAATTGCATTTATGCAATTACTTGATTTTACCTAATTAACGATTTAAAATCTGAAATTAGTCTTGTTTCAAAAGCTAAAAATTTTTTTCAAAATGATATTTTTAGTTTAGTTTACATTATTTTTTGTCTGAATGAGCAAGTTTATTAGGAATGTATAGATTTATATACTTAATATAAACTTGGTTGCTCCTTTGTAAATAACACTTAAGACAAAAAAGAAACGTATGATCTTAACGTATCGTATCATAATGAAATGTATCATTGTTTTATTTAACCATTATCTGCATAGAAAAGAAGTGAAGACACTTAATATTCACCCGCGAGAATTTTAAAAAAAATCCTGGTTAAAAATATTTTTTTATGTTGCATAAAGACAGTAGCTTGCAGAGAAAAATTTACTGCAGTTATGAAATCATGGATGCGAAATAACCTAAGATTCGTTCAAAAAAACTCATGCCACAGAAACCACCCCTTCCAAAAAAAATTTCCCGTCTGCAATTCCTTAAAGCATATTTACTATGTCTCAAAAGCCTTATAGACTCTCCTTTTGTAAGAAAATGAGTTAAAAGTAAATTTATGAGCTAATTTCTTTTCATATACATTTTTCATTTGTTTTAAAATATCAATTTTAATTGATATTTTATTTCGCAACATATTTAAAAATTTATAGTTATCATAACACTAAGTGTAATTTCATTTAACAAAAATATTCCATGATAAGACTTAAAAAATTTATTTAAAATGATGGTCATCAGCATAAAATAAATAATAAAAATGGTATTTACCTGTAAAATATTTATCTTAATGTAAGTCCTAAAAATCAGTGAATAACTATCGAATAATGAGTAACTTATCGCAAATTCTGCAATAAATACATCTCAGAATTTCCTAACTTACACGTTTTTTTAAGGAGTTTTTGAAATTCTATCCCAATAATAACATTTATTCATTGACTACTTTACCAGGAAGCAGAGCTTCTTGCAGATGTTAAGTATTCCGTAGTAAAGCGATTTTATCATTCAGGAAAAAAAGCTTCTTTTTTTTCTTTTCAAAAACTAAGGAAAGTGTTTTCATTCAGTATGTCAGCATGTTGTGACAGGCCCAGTTGCTAGGAAGCTAGACGAAAAATGCTTCTGTAACTTTCTCCAGCAGACGAAATGTTTACATGACCATGTATTTTTTCTTTTAAATTTGATAATATTTATTCTAATAGTTGCACAATGTATTGATTCAAATTGACATGCTGGAGGCATAAAGGCAAACGTATTTATGAATAATGTGTAAGTTTTTATTCTTAACTATAGTTTCTTTTTTTATATTTTTCACTCCTGAAATTATTTAATAATGCAAAGATAGTGCAAATTTTCTCTTTACACCCATTAAGAACAATTAAAATTTCCAAATATATAATTAACTGCTTAATTTTTGCTCTAATCGTACAATTGATTCTACAATTTAGTTTCAGATAAAAAATTGTTTTTTAGTAAAGATTCATTCATTTATTCAAAGGTGCCCCAGCCTTGTTCAAAACATGGAGCATCTTTAAACAAAGATTTTTTTAAAAAAACTTTAAAACTTTATTTATTTATACATTTGACATCTTTAGTTTTTGAATAAAAGATATGCATAAATAGTTTCAATGCATTCTTTAAATTACAACTAAATGCCTGAAGGTGTAACCTTTCTTTTACATATCCGTTCAGATTCCTTCTATTTTTCTCAATTTCAGTAATATACAGTCTAAATTCAGCTATCGATGAAATCTTCAAATTAATCATTTTATGTGAGAAACAAGTGAATGTTTAGTTTGATAAGTTAGTTGGTTTAATTCTGCAAAGAAATCTAATTTTTATCTTTTCATCATTTTTTCATTATTACTAAGCTTTATTATTACTAGCTACTTCTGTTAAAAGAAAGACATTTATATTATTTATGCAAGAATATAGAATTTTGCAGAGCAACTGAAATCGACAGAAATCAGTAACTTTGAAAATTAAGAAAATCATCTAGCTTTTAAAAAAAAAAGGCAACTTTGTAAAAATGGTTATTAAAAAATTAATAATGCCATTATCTGGAGTAACAGTGCAATTTATTTTTAAGCAAAATACCTTTTTACTCACCATAGCAATTTTTAGCATTTAGTATTCATTGGAATTTATATAGCATTAAGTATTTTAGGCATTTAGTATTTATTGGCATTCATTTAGCATTAAGTACTTTAGGCATTTAGTATCCATAATAAAAATAATTTTGAGATGTACTTAGCTTTATTATTTTTAAGAAATCAGGGAAATAAATTGAAAAATTATGTTACCTCTGTATAATCTAAATATTTCGATTACCCAAAATGTTAAACCTCTCATTACTTCCAGTAATTGAAGTTCAACAGAACTTTATAACTAAAAATAATTTATACACATAATTGTTTTTTAAATTTCAAACATATTGCATTTTTTCAATAGTAATTAAACGTAATTATAAGAGCATAGCTTAATTTTCTATGAAATATATTTTTAGTGCAAATTTTTTGGCACTTACACGGAGAAACAAATTCTGTGAAAATACCGTACAGAATGATAATAACATATCTGGTAAAGAACAAATAAATAAAAAAAAACTTGATTCTGGCTTTAAACGAAATACATGGCACTTAAACCATTTATTAAGTAATTTTTTCGTTCATGTGGCAAAGGTTTACCAAAAATTCGGGTCTTCAATTTAATAGTTCTTAATTCCACACTTTTAGTGAAGAATAAAAAACTGAAAAATAAATTTAACTAAATAAATAGCATAGCATATATGAATATCTATTTAAATAAATGGCATAGTATCTATCTAAATAAATGGCATAGTATCTAGAGTATCATGATAAAATTATCTAACTTCATCATATTTACCAAATCTTATTACATATTACAAAACCATACGTTATTCTTAATTTTACCAAAATCGTTATCGAAGCGCTTCGATGAAAATTGTCGTACTTTTTTTAAAAAGTGAGATTCACCAGGAGTAAATTTATTTTTAAAAGTATAATTAATTTTGCTGATATATATATATATATATATTTATTAATTGTGCAAATTATTCAGCAATCGTAAGAAAGTGAAAATAATAATTACGCAATCGATAATAAGTATGTATAATTTTCAAAAATATATATGACATAATCACAGGCGGAGTAAACTTAAGCGTTCCGTACGTGTGCGTTAAATATTTTTTAAAGAACCTTGTCCTTTATAAATATTCCAAGTATTCCTTATATTAAAAATTTTAATATTTGATTTCAACTTTCTTAAAAACATGCATTAGCAACACAGTAATTATCAGGCATTCAATAATTGGGTAACAAGTGTCATTCTCAAATATGTATGTGAGCTAATCTCAGACGAAATAAGCTTAAGCGTTACAAACGTGTACGTAAGCTACTTTATTATTTTTTAATAAACCTTATCAACAATTAATAATCCAACTGTCCCCTATTTTAAAATTGAAACATTTGAACTTAAATATTTGATTTTAACTTTCTTAAAAACAGACATTTTCTAACAAAATTATTTCTCACTCAAGACGAAAGTAATAGTAATTATCAGGCAACCAAAAATTAGGTAACAAGTATCATTCTCAAATATGTATGTGAGCTAATCGCAGACGAAATAAGCTTAAGCATTACATACGTGTACGTAAACTACTTTATTTTTTTTTTTAATAAACCTTATCAACAATTAATAATCCAACTGTCCCCTATTTTAAAATTGAAACATTTGAACTTAAATATTTGATTTTAACTTTCCTAAAAACAGACATTTTCCAACAAAATTATTTTTCACTCAAGACGAAAGTAATAGTAATTATCAGGCAACCAAAAATTGGGTAACAAGTATCATTCTNTAAAAAGTGAGATTCACCAGGAGTAAATTTATTTTTAAAAGTATAATTAATTTTGCTGATATATATATATATATATATTTATTAATTGTGCAAATTATTCAGCAATCGTAAGAAAGTGAAAATAATAATTACGCAATCGATAATAAGTATGTATAATTTTCAAAAATATATATGACATAATCACAGGCGGAATAAACTTAAGCGTTCTGTACGTGTGCGTTAAATATTTTTTAAAGAACCTTGTCCTTTATAAATATTCCAAGTATTCCTTATATTAAAAATTTAAATATTTGATTTCAACTTTCTTAAAAACATGCATTTTCCAGCAAAATTATTTTTCACTCATGACGAAAGTAATAGTAATTATCAGGCAATCAATAATTGGGTAACAAGTATCATTCTCAAATATGTATGTGAGCTAATCGCAGACGAAATAAGCTTAAGCATTGCGTACGTGTACGTAAACTACTTTATTTTTTTTTTAATAAACCTTATCAACAATTAATAATCCAACTGTCCCCTATTTTAAAATTG
This sequence comes from Parasteatoda tepidariorum, assembly GCF_043381705.1. Classification (NCBI taxonomy): domain Eukaryota; kingdom Metazoa; phylum Arthropoda; class Arachnida; order Araneae; family Theridiidae; genus Parasteatoda; species Parasteatoda tepidariorum. The sequence continues at coordinate 29,247,577 of NC_092211.1, read as the reverse complement.
AAACATTAGAACTGAAATATTTGATTTTAACTTTCTTAAAAAACATACATTTTCCAGCAAAATTATTTTTCACTCATGACGAAAGTAATAGTAATTATCAGGCAATCAATAATTGGGTAACAAGTATCATTCTCAAATATGTATGTGAGCTAATCTCAGACGAAATAAGCTTAAGCATTACAAACGTGTACGTAAGCTACTTTATTATTTTTTAATAAACCTTATCAACAATTAATAATCCAACTGTCCCCTATTTTAAAATTGAAACATTTGAACTTAAATATTTGATTTTAACTTTCTTAAAAACAGACATTTTCCAACAAAATTATTTTTCACTCAAGACGAAAGTAATAGTAATTATCAGGCAACCAAAAATTGGGTAACAAGTATCATTCTCAAATATGTATGTGAGCTAATCGCAGACGAAATAAGCTTAAGCATTACATACGCGTACGTAAACTACTTTATTATACCTTATCAACAATTAATAATCCAACTGTCCCCTATTTCAAAATTGAAACATTTTCATTTAATTTTCAAGTAGAAAATGCTTCAGAAATCAATACATACTTTTGAAACTACTATCATCATAGTAAAAGATGTCAATTTTAAAATAGATATCATATATCACTGCTTAGATTTCCTTTTCAATCGAAGATCATATCTTTTAACCTCTTCCCTTTTCTTACATAGCGTGATATTGAGGCACGAAAATCAAGCCCCACGTGCCTGCATCCAATGAGAGGGGCTTCCCACAGTAGCCCCTGTCCACAGCGCCATCTTTCGGCCAGGAGTGTCTCCACCGGAAACGGCAGGTCCTTTTCCGCCCTTTTACAGGGTATCAGTGTCGGCTGATTCTTCTGCCGCAAGGATAAGCCACCTTTACACGGTCGCCGTTGTAGCGGGGATCGTTTTAAACGGTAAAAAATCAGCTATTTTTCCCCTCACAGCAAAAAGTAGGGGAAGAGATTCGAATTTGGAGTTCATTCTCTCCTGCATAGAGCGGGAAAAAGAATTTATATCATTTATTGGAAGGTTTTTGTGGTGCTTCCTCAATTGTGAAAGAACATGACCGGAGCTCATGATCAGTTAGGGTAAGTTAATTATTCATTCAAAAATCCAATGTTGTGCCTAGTACAGTTGATATTTGTTGTTGCTCTGTTATACAATGTCTTCTTTTGTTTGGGTTCCGGGGAAACGGTTTTTTTTATTTATTCGTTCTTTTTTTTTTCTTTTGTAGTTTTATTTTCGTCTGGTATGTTAAAAATATAACATGGTGTTTCATTAAAATTTATTTCTAATAATATAATATCCCAATATATTTTAGAAATACAGCATTAGTATATTGTTTCTGTGCATTAAATAAAGAATACTATTTAAACATTATTTCACAACGTCTAAGATGCAGTTTTTTTAAGGAATTATTGATAAAATTAGAGAAATGTTTGTAATTTTATCCAGAAAAACATTCTTATTTTTTTGCTCCTAAATATCTAATATTTTTTAATATCGTTTCTAAGTTCGCTTAGAACTTTGAAGCGAAAGAAATCTTCGAAATTTTTTTTAAAAATGATGAACTGTGTAAAAAACGATTTCGCTCTCTTCTTGAAAAAATAAAAGTTTCACTTAAGAAACTGAAAAAAATAAAAGATAAAGAAAGATACCATATTTTGACTGTTTCTTGAAATTAGCTCAATTTTTATGGATAATCAGCCCATAACATCGAAGTATGAAACTTAAATTTATCATGAATTACAAGTATAATAATCTATGGTACAATTTAGAAAAGATTGCATGATAGCTTTAAGTACTCAAACAAAAATAAAATAATGCGCACTTTATTTTAAATAAGCTCTTACTGACTATTAAAACTGCGATTAAATCATAGAAAATGTTAGAAATTTAAATAAAAATATACTTAAAAATTTTGTTTCTCTATTTTATTTATTAGAAAAATTGGTATCGAAATTTTTTGTATAAATTGCTGACTAAGAAGTGGTTTCATAATTGCTCAATGGTTAAGTGCATGAGTGGAAATTTCAATACTTCTAAAACTTGTCCAGATGAACCCATAACCTTCGTTAAAAGTAATAATGCATCTTTGTGCGGTAAAATAAATTTGCCAACTCAGCAAATCTGAATTCATATTTGTTGAAACATTTCATGCAAAACAGTATGCAACTTAAGGTTTTCTTTACTTATTTGTTGATTACAATTAAGCAAATTGTGAGTCGAACATTTTTACGCATTTCTGCGTAGCTCGAACTTTCGTATTCAAACGGTCGGGCTATTAGCGTGCCGGACTGCGAAGCCAATGGCTGCGGGTTCGAATCCCTCTCAGGACATGGATGTTTCTCCCTGTGTGTTGTTCTCTATTGTGTGATGTGAAGGTCGGGATAGCCTGGTTGGTAGGGCACTGGGTCCATGTCCAAGAGTTAGTGGGTTCAATCACAGCCGGTCGAAGACTCCCCGTGTAGTAAATGGTGACTGATGCACGTTAAATCTGTCGAGTCGCAAAGTCCTCCATGTTCCCACTACAAATCAAAACCTCTGGGGGTACTGATCCAGGAGTTTATTTATCTCTGGATTGGTTCAAAATTACAAGGCTATGGAGTTGAACATTGGTAGTCGTGAACCCAAAATTCTGTCGGCTATTCAACGACGGATATAAATATAAATATTGTGTGATGTGTGAATGTGGCTCACCCTATAAACGGGTATCTGTGGCAGTGTGGCGTGGGTAATGTTGCTCGCCTCCTTGACTTAGATTCACAGGTGCCCACTGGGTAACGTTAAATGAGTAAAACTTCTGGCATCTGCGAAGGCGAAGGACGTAAAAGTCTAATAATATAATATCCCATTAGAAATATATATTAGAATATAATATCCCATTAGTCTAATAATATAATAAATCGTTTTACATTAGTTTCAGCCATTAGAAAAAGAAAAATCTTTCGTATTCATCAAAAATTACTCCAAAAACGACGTCCCTTTTTTCTTATTCATTTTGCGTCAATCGTTTTACAATTCCTGAAATAATTTAGCATTAGTTATTCTTTTGTTTTCTAACAGTCAAAATATTGAAAAGTTATTCTATCACATTCTTCGGAATTCTATATAATTTAAAACAATGCATGAAAGAAGCATGCATAAAAAAAATTTATAAGTTAAGGTTTTTTTTAAAAAAAATTTTTGTCTGCTTCGGGCTTATTTTGCTCTATAAGTCATACAGTGAAAACCTCTTGAGAAAATAAAGCTTAATTCTATTCATATGAAATACATTTTCCGAACCTTTATCTTAACTATATTTCATGTAACATCTAACTTATTCGAATTTCCACAGAATACCTATCGATAACCAAATGGAAAGTTTGAAACACCAAAAATTACGATGTTAAAAAGAAGAAAATTAAATGATTTTTGTATTATTATTGGTTTTCGTTGGTATTAGGTTGGTATATTCATTGGTATTAGAATACTATTTTCTCGTAAACTAATCACCTCCACCCTTATTATACAGGTCTTTGGATCATTCCACTTCTGCAGGGGGACTGGAATCTGGTATATTTTTATTTTTCAGTCTTAAAGTTATTCGTTGGAGCTGTGGCAGCTAAGATGCTTGAGTAGGATTTTTTTTTTAAATATTTCCCGAGTGGTAGATCAAAAGCCATTCACATTTGGATGAATAAACTGCAAAACATTTTGCATGCGTGTCAAGCTACATCCGATTTTTAATTGTGATTTTTGAGTGATTTAAGGAAACGCTAAAAATGTTTGATTCTGAAAAATTCATTTAAAATACTTTTAATTTCTCACTTTAGATATAAAAAAATATAATAAAAATAAAACGTTTGATTTCAATCAAACATGAGTATTACTCTCTTAAACCCTAAAAAAAACCACACAAAAAAAGTATCACTAACCACAAGTTGTGCACTAGTTTTAACATTATCACAAGACTGACCGCGCTAGTAGAATCTACGAAACCAGAAAAATATGAACTAATATTTTAAGCTTTTCTTTCTTCAAAAAATACATAGTTTTTTTGCGATATGACCTTCTTCGTAAAATATTGAAATATTGATCATATTTGGTAGAAAATTTACTTGTGCTTCATTAATAGTAAAAGTTAATATTTTTACTAGTTCTCTATTAACTAAATTAGTGTGATAGTACAGTAACCTGCAAATCCATATACAATTCTTTCAACTTCTTGCTTGATTAGATAAATGAAAAGCTTTTTACTAGTTCATTCATAGGTATTACTTCCGTAAATCCCAAGGAACAAGAAAAAATATTCCGAACAATAAGTTGTCCCGCTAGCTCTTACGTAATCACACAACTGTCCGGTTTTGCATAATCTACATCACCCATAAATTAAAAAATTTAGGTTTTAAACCTTTTGTTGGCAGGCTGTATGTTGGTTTCATATAAAACATAAACGTAATCATCTTTGTAAAAATGATTTAAAAAAAATACAAGACCATAAATGACTTATTTGCATGACATACTTTGTCATAATTAAATTGTTTTTAAAAATTTTACATCAAGATTTTTATATTCTAACTAATTTTTAAATAAGTTAGAATTTTTACTTGTAACCTTGTAACTAATTAAGGTAAAGACAAAATGATGAATTATTATAGTTAATGAGAAATTTAAATTTTATTCTTTAGGACCCGTGCTTTTTGTTTATTATTATAATCTTCGATTAAATATTCAGGAAGGCATAGCAGTAATCCGTAGTAATTTTATTTGTACTTTTATCATAAATTTAGAATAAAAGAACAGTTTCATTAAGGTTTTAATCTAGAAATTTATTTTATTGTACTTTTATCATAAATTTAGAATAAAAGAACAGTTTCATTAAGCTTTTAATCTAGAAATTTATTTTATTGTACTTTTATCATAAATTTAGAATAAAAGAACAGTTTCATTAAGCTTTTAATCTAGAAATTTATTTTATTGTTTTTTTAATAATTTATTAATTATTTTCTCAAAAATAAATTTTAGCTGAATATTTTCAAGCGAATTTTAATTTTGAAAATAATTTTAATCGAAACAATTGAAGATTAATACGACTTTTTAAGCACATATATTATAGCGATTTTACTTTACTTTTTATCGAAAGTAATATTTTTTTTCTTGTATAAGATTTACTTCTTACTATTTTATTAAAAGCTTTGCAACTCAAACTATCATTAGATTTACAAAAGAATAAAACTTGAGAATATGATAAACGTGGTGAATTCAGTGGTGTTGGTCGAAAAGAAAATCCCTGCTCTTTTACTTGCTTAGAACTGTAATTATTCTGAAACTGTAATTAGTAAAAAAAATCGATTCTAAACCTAAGGCGTAGGTGTAAACGATTTGAAATTAATTAACTTATCTCTTTGAATATAGCGAAAATTACAATTTTTCTAATGAACTAGGAGGCTCCACCCCTTGCTCGCTCTGTTCACCAACCCCCGAAATTGATTCTCATTCATCATTGTTTGTTTCTTTAAAGCTAATTATTTTCATAAAACACAGAAAATTTTATTTTTGAAATATTAAATTATTGTACCTTGATGTAAGAACAATTTATTAACTGTAATGAATCGTGTTGCTAATCGTAATTAATTAGACGATTATCTAGATTTGAAAAATCATCATCTGAATTTGAAGAAAAAAAATAACCCAACGAATGCAGATTGTGAGACTCAATATAAGAAATAAATAAAAAGTAATTTTATTTTTAAACGAATTAGAAAATTCCAATTGGAAAAAGTATAATAAACGAAACAAACGAACTCTCTCTTTAATGAATTTTTTTTTTTAATTTTATTTTTAATTAATTTCCGGCATTGTGAGTGCTGTATTTTTTACTGTGAAATCTATTTTTACTGTACAATTTTACAGGACAAGATATCCAATATACCATAATTTTTGCATTGATATTTACAGTAAGTGAATAAATAGTACTGTAAAAATCATAATATAAAATGTTTTCGGTGAAAATGGATTATGCACTCAGGGTACTGCCCTCTGGGTGCCAGTACTTTTCACAGTATTTTGACCTAAAAAATTTTACAGTGTGATACAAAGTACCTATATTAGTGTAGTTCGACAGTGCAGTTGTAGCTATTAATTTTTGATTTGTAATTAATGAAAATGTCTATCTTTACTTTTACTAACTTGTATTTCTTCGTGTTCCCATGCGAAACTTATGTTGTTTACTTCAAAATCGTTATTTTCATTTTAAATATTTATATTTTTTATTCGTCTTTTTAAAAGTTACCGTTCTTTTATCGTCAGAAATCTTGGAACTCGCTAAGCCATAATGTTTTACAAAATTTTCTGATTTAATACCGTATCTTGAATGTGTCTTGTACAGCGCTTCTAAGACTTCTAAGTGATTATCCACACTGAGAAAATGTATGATCAAAACTATCAAAATATAGTAAAAATAACTATGTTTCTGACTCTATGGGAACACGAAAAATCTCGGTAATTTTTACCGTAGCGTTTTGGTAAGGATTTTGGTAAAATTAACAACATAATAAGATTTTTATAGTAAGTGATAAAATTTGGTAAATGTGCTAAAATTTGATTTTACCCATTATAATAATATCAATTAATAACCATATATTTGATAGAATTTACTTTTCAGTTTTGTATTTTTTTACTTAACGTGTAGAGATGAAAATTATAATTTTGAAAACCAGAATTTCCAGTCAACCGTTACCATATGAACGGAAAAAGTACCTAATGAAAAGTTTAAACACCGTTTATTTTGGTTTTAAGAACCAGAACTATGAATAGATTTTTTTTACTAGAAATGTCATCATCATACACCACGGTAATTTTGCCAAAAAATTTTTCTCCGTGAAATATCCTAGTTCAATCTTTTCGGAAGCGTATTATGCTGTGAAATTATAACTATCAAATTATAGTTGTCAACTTTGTTTTCTGATTGATAAAAGTCTTGTCTTTTACTTATTCCAACTTATACTTTTCTTGTTACACAATCCCATCAATAATATTTACTTGTTCACAATCAATAGTATTTACTCTAAAAACTATTATTTTGATAATAAAATCTTATAATTTTCACTATTTTTAAAATTTTTATATCTCTAGAGTTAAAAATTTTGGAATGAAGTTTACAATTATATTGTGTAAATTTCTTGCAACCCAGTGCCTATTTGAATTATATTACCATGATTTGGGAACTTGATTATTGAATATTATGGTAAAACTGAAAAGCTAGCGTGGTTCAATTTAACATCCTATTATAGTTTCTGTAAATTTGGGTCGTCCTACTATGGTTCTCAAGGTTCTTCTGTTATAGTTAAATGCTGGACCATTTTTTTTTAAAAATCTGTTTCTGTATCATTCTTGAAATTAGTAGGACTAATTGCCGTTACGTATTATTAGTAGGACTAATAATACGTACTTACGTTTATTAGTAGGACTAATTGCCGTTGCTAATTGCTACGCTAATTGCCACTGAATACGAAAATATTATTTCGTATAATAATATGTACTTACTCCTAATAATACGTACTTACGTTTATTAGTAGGACTAATTCCCGTTGTTAATTGCTACGCTAATTGCCACTGAATACGAAAATATTATTTCATGAACTAGATTATGCTTCACAAATTGCAAAAAAGCAACATTTGAATAATATTATGGTTCAGTATATTGAAATTATATTTTAATGTTTCAACGATCATTAAAAGTGTGTTTATGAACAGTATTTGTTTAAATTTTTATGTATGGTATCTATATTTCTATCTGAGTTCGTAAAATAGTGCAAAAATAACTATAGTTGAAATATTGGAAGGTCATGTATATTTTATTTATACAAATATATATTATTCAGATCGACGTATGGATCGATGCGTACTTCTATGTCTGGATTTGTTTGAAAATACCACTGCCTATGAATGAAATTCGAAAATATTTCTTTTTGTGAAACTGCAGTTTTTCTTGCAAAAATATTTTGATGTAAAGAGAAAAAATATTTTATTTGTAGCATAACACTCCTGTTTTTTGTAAAGCATAAAAATTTAGAGATTTTTGGTGTTCCCATAGAACCCAAAACACTGTACATTTTACCATTTTCTGGTAGTTTTTACTATACTTTTTTTTTCAAGGTATGTAAATAAAGCTGACATGAGGCTTAAAATGACAATCAAGGAATCGGTTAGTAGATCAAAGTTAATAAAAATATATTTTTTACCTTTGATGTATATAATATCGATTAGTCAAAAGACATGCCTAGAAAATGTGTAAAATATTAATCGTTTTATAAATGTTAACTTTGTTCTCAGTACGTAAATAAAGCTGACATGAGGCGTAAAATGACAATCAAAGAATTGGTTAGTATATCAAAGTTAATAAAAACATATTTTTTACCTCTTATGTATATAATATCGATTAGTCAAAAGACATGCCTAGAAAATGCATACATTTTCAATCGTTTCATAAATGTTAACTTTTTCATACTTTTTACTCAGTGTGTAAATAAAGCTGGCATGAGATTTAAAATGACAATCAAAGAATCCGTTAATAGATCAAAGTTAATAAAAAAATATATTTTTTATCTCTGATGTATATATTATCGATTAGTCGAAAGACATGCCTAGAAAATGCGTAAAATATCAATCGTTTCATAAATGATAACTTTTCATACTTTTCTCCGTACGTAAATGAAGTTGGCATGAGGTTTAAAATGACAATCAAAGAATCGGTTAGTAGATTAAAGTTAATGAAAATATTTTTTTTGCCTCTGTTATCTCTGTAATCGTATATAATATCGATTAGTCGAAAGACATGCCTAGAAAATGCGTAAAATATCAATCGTTTCATAAATGCTAACTTTTTTCATACTTTTCTCCGTACGTAAATGAAGTTGGCATGAGGCTTAAAAGGACAATCAAAGAATCGGCTAGTAGATCAAAGTAAAAAAAATATTTTTTTTGTACATAATATCGATTATTCAAAAGACATGCCTAGAAAATGTGTAAAATATCAATCATTTCATGAAAGTTAAATTTCTGCATACTTTTTTCTCAGTGCGTAAATGAAGTTGGCATGAGACTTGAGATGACAATCAAAGATCTAATCAGTAAATCAAAAGTAATCAAAATATATATATATTACCTTCTTTGTATATAATATTGATTATTCAAAAGACATGCCTAGAAAATGTGTAAAATATCAATCATTTCATGAAAGTTATATTTCTTCATACTTTTTTCTCAGTGCGTAAATGAAGTTGGCATGAGACTTGAGATGACAATCAAAGATCTAATCAGTAAATCAAAAGTAATCAAAATATATATATATTACCTTCTTTGTATATAATATTGATTATTCAAAAGACATGCCTAGAAAATGTGTAAAATATCAATCATTTCATGAAAGTTAAATTTCTGCATACTTTTTTCTCAGTGCGTAAATGAAGTTGGCATGAGACTTGAGATGACAATCAAAGGTCTGATCAGTAAATCAAAAGTAATCAAAATATATATATATTACCTTCTTTGTATATAATATCGATTACTCAAAAGACATGCGTAGAAAATGTGTAAAATATCAATCATTTCATAAATTTTAACTTTGACGTCCAGTTTCTGACATTATGCAAACTGTTTAAACATTTTGCAAATTAGTTAAAATGTCTGCATTTCATACGTTGCTAACTGAGAAGTGGATTAGGTAAAAGCACGAAGGAGATAAGAAGATGCTCTGCTTTCTTGAATTAATAATAAGTTTTGTTAGTTAATTATGCGGATCAATAGTTCCGCCCTAGAGCAATCGGTAGGGAAGGAGAATTGCACCCAAATGAGTAGTAGATTCTATACATTCAGTATTGTGTGCCCTTTTGATTTGTTAACGAATGGACGTTTCCTGAATTCTTAAGAGAGATTCGAAATGTGTGAGACATTTTACTAAATAACTGAGATTCAAAAGTTTCCCATTAAATTAAACGCACTTATTTTATACGTATAAATGTGTAGAAGGTAAAAATAATATTTGATTTACAAATGTTTTAATTACTTTATTTTAAATTACATACAATAAAAGAAAAAATTTCAAAAAAAATTTTTTTTATTAGTATTTATTTAATTTGTTTAATGTAAAAAAATTACGAAACTTAAAGATGTCTTCTACTTCAGTTTGAATGTCACATGGTAATTCTATAATTATGATAGTTATTTTTGTAGTTTCATTCAGAAAAACATGATAATTAGATTTAAAAAAATATCTGCTCTTATTAATAGTTTCTTAATCAAGATTTCATAATGCAAAAATTTTTGTAATTAATAACGTTCAACATTTATTGTGCTCTTTTTCCTAACTAAAAGTTGAGTTCTTGCAAAAAAAAATCTAGATCATATTTTTTTACTCTTCTTTGGTGATATCATTAAAAGTCTGTTTTAATACCATTATTCGCAAAAAAAAGTTTCTATTCAAAATAAGTAATGAAAACTCACAGTTTCTAAAATAGTGAAATATAGATCATATTTTATTTACTTTAGTAACATAATTTTTGCTTTCTTCAACTTGTGGTTTGCGAGGTCAAAACCTTCTTAGTGATTCAATAGTATAAAATCAAAAAAAAAATAGCATAAATTATTAAATTTTAAATTTTTAGTTCTGTGAATAAAGTTGAGAAAACTAACCTAGAATACAATTTGGTATCCTATAAAATTTGAATTAATAGTGAGTAAAAACAGTCAACACTCTTTTAATTGAGTGATATATCATTTCGTAAATTATCCAAAGAAGAGTAAATTAAAAAAGGAATGTAAAACTTAATATATTTTGGTGAAAAATGAATTACACTTCCATATATTGCCTTAAATATTTATTGAAAGCACTTATATTTTATAAATTAATATTTATTATGCAGTTGAACCATAATTTAAAAACAAAATTTTTTTCGGGTAAAAATGTTAATATTTTATGCGATAAAAAGCATTTAATTGATGCGTTTAGGAAACAAATAATCGAATGATTAAATTCCAGATTTAAATGATATTAAAAAGCTAAGACATGTGTAATGTCTATTAATAAGTTGATAAATACGCAAGCTGTTTAAACATTTACATACTTTGACGGGATAAGTACAAAAAAAATTCTCAATCTAATTTTAAAAGCAAAACAAATGATAAAACATAGCAAATTCAGAATTTTTAAAAATACACTTTAGTGAGGCTAAAATAGCAATGCAAATATGAGGAAAATATTAATAAAACCATCTGCATCATATATGAATTTTTTGGCTTTGACAAATGGCTTGGATTCGGAAAGAAAAAATTGTTTTTTGAAGTATATTTAATGTGGTTTAGTTGTTGTTTCTAATGCCACTTGTCAATACTTGCAAACCTGCTTTGTGAAAGCAAGCGAATTTAAGGCAGAGATTTCGCTTCTTGTGTTTACAGTGTACGTGAAGTGTATGACTTTAGCCACAAGAATACGACTTTAGCCATGCACATGTCATGGCCCGTTTACAGGACGGACCCATTCATACATCCATTCATCCACAGATTGTAATTTTGACCTGAACCATCAAACCCCAATTCAGTACTGCCAGAGGTATAGATTGTTATGGGAGCATAGTGAACTTTGTGACCAGTTAGATTTAACTTTCACCAGTCACCATTTACTACACGGAGTCTTCGGCCGGAGGGGATCAAACTCACGACCTCTTAAACATGGGCCAAATGATGTTGCTTAGTAAATGAATATAATTTCTAATTGGCTTTTAANTTTAATTTTTTTTAATATAAAAATAGGAAATCAATAGTAGTATATGGAAAGGGCAAAAGTGTCCTCTAGCCCCCCCCATATACTACTGATAGGACATATGATAAAGAACTGGTCGAAAGGACCAGAGCATAAATTAAGGTATGAGATTTATCATATTCTGTTTGTGAAAAGCATTTCAAGAATTCGCACGAAGTGGCTGTGATGTAAAGACGTTCTTTTGGTGAGAGTCTGGGGCTCTGAGAATTTATTGTTTGAACTGTGCGATATCACAGCATAGAGGTTGGGAGTAAGGTAGAAAGTGGAAGAGGGAGGAAAACAGAAAACGCTTGATAATAGTGGAAATGTTAAAGATGGAAGTGAAGAATGAACCTTTGAAGTAGCAAGGAAAGATGAAAATAGCAACTCTGCACGGAAGAAAAACGCCAGTAAAGATGACAAAGGAAATAATTATGCTACATAGTTTTGAATTTGAAATAATGAAAAAGATTCCATGGTTCGAATTTGAAAGCACTTGACGATTGTTAGAACAATTAAAATTAGAAATTCTGAAATTCAATTTCAAAATGTTTCGGAGTCACGGAAGTTGAATGGAAATCGCCAAAATCTAAGGCCAAAAGCAAAGCGATCCATTAACCGAGATTAAGGGGAATAGTCGCCATGAAGCAGACTCAGCTGGACACTGTGACACTGTTTGCGTCTGACATCAAAACTCACATGTAAGAGATAGGGACGGGAAATAGTCACCAAAATGTTATGACAACAGAATATGAAGGGCATTTGAAAAGACATTTCCATACAAGTATTTTTAAAAATCCCGAGATGCTAAAAAGAGAACATGCACGCACAGAGTTTCAAAGATCAACCAATGGTTTCGCTGCAGTTATAGACAGAGTAACAACTCTAGTTAGAAAATATTAAATGAACAATTGTATGAGCAGAAGATAGCACATGTTGGCCACAGGGGAAGTATAGTTGAATAGTTGATTGCATCCGTAAAGGAGATATTGATGATTAAAAGGCAAGATCCTTTATCTTCTTGCCTGATCGGCAAGAAGCTAAATCCTATTAGATGATGAAGAAAAAAACACTAAAAACATGCTGACTTGGATCATGAAGCACTCTTGATGTCACTTTATTGTGGGCTAAAGACCTTCTGCTTACTTGACAGAATGTACGACTAATGGTACAACAAGATGCGACAAATGGTAAGATAGAAATTGGTAGCAGAAATAGTTTATGAATGAATGAAACATACTGGAAACAATCTCTGAAAGCTGGGAAGAATGTTTATCCATTATAATAGAAAGTGACGAGAGAAACCACGATGGAGAGATAAAGAGAAAGGAGTTAGTAAGGGGACATTTAAGCAAAATGTAAACAATTTAGCACTGTACAAAAAATGAACTTTTGAACCGTTGGTTGATCCGATTTTAAGGTAAAAGTCACGGAACTATCCGATATTAAGAATATATAGAAGTCACCAAGAAATATTTACGGCGTCTCCGGATATGAAGTACTAAGAAACATAATGCATCAAAAGCTGCTAGCAAGTCGCTCAAGATTAAAAAGCTCCAGCTAAATCTGTGGGATACTAAGAAGAAAAATGCATCAAAGAGTGATTTTATTTTATTTCAAAACCGTCGTTGAACAGCCGACCCAATTTTTGGGCTTACTACCAAGTTCAACTCCGTAGCCTTGTAATTTTGAACCCAATCCAAAAGACAAGGGAACTCCTGGATCATGCATTGAGAGAAATTTGCCTTCGTGGAGGACTTTCTGATGGAACTAACCCGCAATTTGCGTTACATGAAAAGGAAGACAGCTGGAACCTTCCACGGTTAACCTGACGGCAGGGACTCTAACCCATGATCCGTCTACCACTGAGGATATTTCACGTATGCACTGTTGTCGGTGCAAGCCGGATGCGGAATTTGTATCGACTGGGATTCGAACCCGGTTCGCCTCATTGGAAGGTGAACACTCTATCCCCTGAGCCATCGGGGCTCATCAAAGAGTGATTGTAAGGAAAAGAAAACAAAGATTAATGGCTGAATGGATCCAAAGAAAAAAAATTAAACCTGAAAAAGTAAAAAAATAAGTTCTTGTCTTCCAGCCAGATAAACAACTGGATTGCAAATGAGCATAGATGTAAAAAGTATGATAATTGTTCACTGAAATAAGTTAAAACTGGTAAAAACAAAACACAAATGTACTGAAAATATTTTACGGATCAAACCAAACAAAATCGTATATCTGAGCTTGCTAAAAAGTAAATCGATTAAAAAAGAGAAGCAAAGTGCTCACAAAGTTAACTCATCAGTAATCAGATCGAAATGTCTAGTATAAATAGCGAACGATGATTTTAGAACTATTAAATGTTAAAATTGAAAATCTAGGAAGAAGCATCCTATAAGACAAAACACTAATGTGGACTAAATTAAAGGTTTTGAGGTATCGAGTTTCTAAGTATAAAAAAGGTTTAAAAAAGAAGAAGTCAGATTAGAAAACGAAAACGGAAATAAACAATTTGAGATATTGGTGCTAAAGAAATCGTAAAGGACTGATATTGAGCAAAATTCCCAAAGCATTTAAAGTATTTTTCAATTAGTCGAGTCTCGAAGGAAAAAAATCAGCGAAATATTGTTCAATCTTCCAGGACTGAATTCTTGGACCTTAACTTTGAAAATGAAATAAAAACAAATTGAGCGGTATGTGCTTGAATCCATCCCTGACGACGAAAAGTTTTGCAATAATTAATTTTAAAATATTTTTGTGCATTGAATTTTTTTATTTGTATCTACACTTTTCGGTATTTGTATTCTGTATTGCATTGCAGATTGTTTTTTGTTGTGCTTTTTCTTGTATTATTTTGCTTTTTATATATTTTTTGTGCATTGTATTAAACATTTTTCAACTAATAATTTCTTTTATATTTCTTTCATTTGTTGCCCTATGGAGTGGGTACGGTAGATTATTCTTAAGGAGACTCCATAAAATTACACTTTTTGTGATTTATAAAAAGCTCCAAAGGTAGGATTCCACAGCAATTTTCCCAAACAAACATTTTGCAGAAGATAGCTCTCAAATTTTTATTCAATTAGTTTTGCGTAGTATACAAAATAATTTTAGTATTATTTTTAATAATGAACTATTAAATATTTAAATAATCATTATATGCTAATGCAAAAAAAATATTTAAAAAATGTTTAATAATTTTTGATTTTTTTTCAAAAGATATGGAATGTAACACTCCTATTAAAATCCTTAAACACACAAAACAGTTTTCATTTGATAAAATTATTTTATTCCTTATCAAATGATTTATTTAGTAGTTCTGAGGAAAAAATAATAAAAAATACTCGAAACATTTTCAATTAAAAACATGTAACTTTTTATTTTAATGGAATTATAATCCCTTTCATAATCCTTTACAAGCTGTCTTGAAATAAAACAATACTTAAGTTAAATTATATTTCTCGTAATTGTATGGATTTAGTTATCTAGTAGAGTTACTTATTTTTTTATCATATTACATCTACTACACTTTTTTTTTCTTTTTTTCAAGTATTTATATAACAAAATTCTTATATACTTCTTTTTAATAAAAAAAAAAAAGTTAAAATTTTTTCCTATTAAAGCTTATTTATTTTTGTTTATTCAAAACACAGTAGTTGAATTGAATTGATTTCAATTTGATTGTGTTTTTATAATTTACGATTACACTTTAATAAAAAAGTTATTTAAAGATGGTATAAAATTAGCAATAATCATTGATAGTATAAGACTTTTTTGAAAAAAATCTGATCTTACAAAATGGATTAGTGCTTTCTTGAATTCCAATATTTTTATTCTTAAATTTACAAATTAACTGTCAGTTTTTATAAGACAGAATAATTAAAATTTTTGAGGATAGAAACTTAATAAACGCAACGCGCAAATAATAACTAACTTTAGATTATATTCATTATATTTACATATTTTTTATTGTATCAATAATCTTTTGAAAAAGAAACTTGAGGTAGCCAAAAGAAGAAAAAAAATTTATTAATACCTAAAAAGAAATAAACTATTGAAATTTATTCAACGTTAAGATCTGTTCCCGTGATTTCACATTAATAACTTTATTCCTAGTTACCAATACATTACCTATAACATTATTCCAGTTATTCCTAGTTTTGAAATAAATTCACATACTTTGCGAAAATAATTAATAAAGTAATGATTTAAAAAATGCATAGGCTTATTTACTCATATTTTGTTATATTGTTATTTAAGTACAATTTACTTTCGTAATTGAAAACATTAATTTTCGTTGCCCTTTAATTATAAATATACACTGGTTATCATAAATTAAGGAAAATTCACAAAAATCGCGATAACTCAAGAAATTACACATGGAATTTTATGAAACTTACCCACAATATACAACACATAGTAAGGTATTAAACAACATAAAAAGAAATTATCAGACATTAATAGTAGTATAGAAATTAGCACATGTATAAAATAAACAAATTGGAAGTATCGGTTTGCAATAGAAAAAGTACCTTTAATATGGAATATGATTGCCTCTAGAAGCAATACAGCACAAACAGCGATGTGTGATGCTTTCAATTATGCGGTCTATCAGTTCAATAGGAAGTGAGAGCCATTGCTNTAAAAATTACGGTCAAGACCATTTTTTTCCTTTATGATTTTGAAAACATTTACAGAAAGTACTGTTATAAAACCATGAATACAAAACTGTACAGTTTTTCAACCATTTACAACTAGCATTTTTCATAAAAGCAAATAATAATTAATTATTTAACTAGACATAGGGGCTCGACTTTTCAGTAAGGTAATAGGCATTGGAGAGTGCCGGACGCTGGAAATATTGTGGTGTGAACACTAGGACTGGAACTCCAGTTCTGCCGGTCATGAGATTGACAGCTAAGCCCGCGGCTATGATATGTACTCAGTTGCAAAGAATTAAGTAGCTTCATCAGGTGGTTCCAATAGAAATAAGATTCTGGTTGTTTAACCGTATTAGGTGAAAGCAGTTAATGAACAGTTTTTCTCAAACTTAACAGTTTGATTACCATTTTATTTACGATTATTTGACTGTTTTGATTAAATGTGGTAAAATAACCCTTCACTGAATTGTTACTTAACCATTTTTTCCGAAATATTTCTAACAGTGTGGGATTCTACAACATTTTTCCCAAATAAACATTTTACAGAAGATAGCTCTCAAATTTTTATTCCATTAATTTTGTGTTCGTTTTGTCTAGTAACGCAAAATAATTTTTTTATTATTTTTTATAATGAAGTATTAAATATTTAAATAATCATTATATGTTAATGCAAAAAAATATTTAAAAAATATTTAATAATTTTTGATTTTTTTTTCAAAAGATATGGAATGTAACACTCCTATTAAAATCCTTAAACACACAAGACAGTTTTCATTTGATAAAATTATTTTATTCTTTATCAAATGATTTATTTAGTGGTTCTGGGAAAAAAAACAATAAAAAATATTCGAAACGTTTTCAATTAACATGTTACTTTTTATTATAATGGAATTATAATCCCTTTCATAATCCTTTAAAAGCTGTCTTGAAATTAAACAATACTTAAGTTAAATTATATTTCTCGTAATTGTATGGATTTAGCTATCTAGTAGAGTTACTTTTTTTTTCATATTATATCGACTACACTTTGTTTTGTTTTTCTCAAGTATTTTAATAGCGAAATTCTTATATACTTCTTTTTAATCGAAAAAAAGTTAAAACTTTTTCCTATTAAAGCTTATTTATTTTTGTTCATTCAAAACACAGCAGTTGAATTGGATTAATTTTAATTTGATTGTGTTTTTATAATTTACAATTACACTTTAATAAAAAAGTTAATTAATGATAGTATAAAATTAGCAATAATCATTGATAGTATAAAACTTTTTTTGAAAAAAATCTGATCTTACAAAATGGATAAGTGCCTTCTTGAATTCCAGTATTTTTATTTTTAAATTTACGAATTAATTGTCATTTTTATAAGGCAGTATAATTAAAATTTTTGAGGATTGAAACTTAATAAACGTAATGCGTAAATATTAACTAACTTTAGATTATATGCATTACATTTACATAATATTTATTGCATCAATAATCTTTTTAAAAAGAAACTTGAGATAGCTAAAAGAAGAAAAAAAATTAATTAATTCCTAAAAAGATAAAATCTATTGAAATTCATTCAACGTTAAAATCTGTTCCCGTGATTTCACATTAATAACATTATTCCTAGTTACCACTTCTGAGTTTTGAAATAAATTCAAATACTTTACGAAAATAATTAATAAAGTAATGATTTAAAAAATGCACAGGCTTGTTTACTCATTTTTTGTTATATTGTTATTTAAATACATTTTACTTTCGTAATTGAAAACATTAATTTTCGTTGCCCTTAAATTATAAATACATAAGAAATATAAAACTTTAAAAAACTGAAATATTATTTTGTTTTGTTTTATACATCGTAGCTATTTTGTAACGATCTTAATGTCTTTAGTTAATTTATTAAACCGTAACTGTTCATTAAATACATGATCCCAAAAAACTGAAGCGGAAAGATATTGCTTGATTAAAAACTTCATTGGCTTCAAAAATATACAAACGGGAAATATAACAGAAAATGAGCACCCATTTTCAAGACTTGTCAGATGTAAATGAGAAGAAACAAGTATGATTTGAAATATGAAGCATGAAGTTGCCAAAGAAAAATGGAAAAATGAAGGTTAAAAAAAACTAGAAAAACCACAGAAGCCGAGAGAAAAAAAAGGTGAAAAACAGAATAAGAAAAACCGCATTGGCCGGGCGGAGCAATTCACGATAAAATGCATTGAAACATGTTGACTGTTATATCCAATTCGTAGATTTCTGAAGCGGATAGAGTTTTTAATCAATCTATAACTATTCAACTCTTAGAAACTGTAAAAATTTCTAAATTCACGAAAAAAAATCATCTCCGCGACATATTGTAACTATCGTTTATTGAAGGATTATTCAGAAACAAAACATTTAACTACACTATTTATTTAAAATTAATAGTTTTTAAATGTAAATTTCCTTAGCTCAGACTTGTAAAAGGAAGACTTTTCGTCGATTCATATTTTACGGTAGTTAAATTTACATTTTCTCCATTTAAATCATTTCCACATTTAAATCATTTCTAAGTATAAAAGTGTCTGACTAAATTCTTGCAGTTTCATCAGTTTAAAAAAGAATGAAAATACTCTAATTTGAAATATCTAAAAGAGAAAATGGAAAAAAGTGGAAGTGGAAATGGTACTGATATTTACATAAGTTTACACAAACTGTCCATTTACAAAAAAGAACCTTTCTCATACAACAATGAATCAAAGAAACTATTTTTAGCCAAATTGTACAAGTGCTATTAGCAATTATTTTTATCTATAACACGTGGCTGAATAAATTATAATATATAATACTTCCAACAAGAGTTTCAGCATTATAAATTTTTGTTTGTGCCATTTCCATAGAATATAAGTATTTTATTTTACTTTCTTTGATTTTTAAATTATAGTTGACTTTACTTTATTCTCTTTTATAATCTTTTTACTTCATTTCATTTCATTTTCATTACATTCTATGAATCAATGAGGAAATAAAAACTCTTGGAGTAAAAGTATACTCTAAAAGTTCAAAATTTATATTTTTGTAAATTTTATGCTCAGTTTATCATTCAAAAATTAATACAGTAAGTAAATGAATATGTAAGCTTTTTTTATTTAACACTATATAACGATCATTTATATAAAACTGGAGAGCAGTAAGTAATATCCAATAAAGAACATTTTTAAAAAAATTTCGATTTTCCTTTTTTTAAGGAAATTTAATTTCTTATTAAAGATTCGAAAAGAAAATTTTATATATTTAATGTGTATCAATAACATATTGAAAGTATTCATAACAACCATTTTTTATACAATTTAAATTATAAACTGAAGGATGTGCAAATAACAAAATTTTGTATGGATGATTTTTTCGCGAAATATGACAATTCACTGTCTCTTGCTCCAAGATCTAATACTATACTACTAAAAGAACTTTTTAAAGAAAATTTAATAAATGGCATTGCTATTAGCATTTTAAAATGACTTTGCACTAGCTTTGACTGTTTTGTATAGTTCAAAAATTTAATTGAATATCAAAATGTCATTTTCCTGGTATGTCATAAACAATATTTCCAGTAATAACTAGCTTCAAAACTTACGATACATTTTTTAATATCTAACTTTTTTTAATCTCAACCGTCGTAAGCATTTCTAGAATTAAATTGAATTATCTTTCTCAAAGAATTATCTACTCAAAGGATTATCTTTGAGTTTCTTAAGTTGAGTTACTTACTATTAGCTTAAAATGACTGTTTTCTTAACTTCTAAGCTAATAAGTCATTTTCTTGGCATTCAAAATTTGGGGAATTTCAATTTTATTTTTTTTCTTGAGCAAATGTCAATAAACTACACCGCTGCCTATAAGATATTAATAAATGTAACCAATTTAGATTATTTTGAAGACTTTAAATTTGAAGACATTTTTTCCCCGCATTGTCCTGTGTCCAAAGAATCACCCATATATATATATATATATATATCCTCTTTTATTAAGGGTTATCACTCTTTTAACAAA
>NC_092211.1:29199758-29227058 GCF_043381705.1 Parasteatoda tepidariorum | reverse complement strand
ATATTGTCCTAGGACCCGACTTTTGCTGAATTGGCCTTGATAATTAACCTCAAAATGGGTGATGTTACATATCGTCCGTAATTTGCAATTTACATCAATTTAGTAATATTTGAAAAAAAATATAACACCAATTCTACATAACAGCCAATTTTTATGCTTTTCTCTGAATACCAATAGTTGAATTTAAAAGAAATTTACGGTAGTTCCCCATATCCCATACATTAAGCAAAAAAATAAAAGTTTTGAGAACTCCATCTAACTCGCAACTCATTATAGGTTTTTAAGATATTTTAAATGGCCCAGACCCTGAGCTTCTGCCTGATTGAGCTCAATATACATTTCATTTTTACAAAAAAACTAACAACAAAAATTTTAAATTTATTTTCAAACTCTTGTCTCAAACCAAATCCTCTTTTGAAAAGCATAACAACTAAATTATTTCAATAAGCTATGCATATTTGTCTGACATATCTCTATAATGCATTCAAAAACATTTATGCACCAGGACACGCATCTGAGCCGCACTATATATGCAGTTGACATCCATAAAACTTATTCAGACATTAAACCTAATGTCTATTACCATGTAAGCTTTAATGGACTCTTCCAAGTCTATGCTCTAAAAGAAGGATTTAGGAGTAAATTGACATCAATGTGGGCCCTTTTTGTACGAAAACCACGCAAATTTTAAGCGCCATTAAAAGTGATAGCTCCTTTATAGTCATTACGGCGCCACTGTAATGAATCCCTGTTTAGCTATTTGCATGTAAACAACGTAGAGGACTGAAACTGGTATACAAGAAATTACTTGTCTGGTATTTGCTGATTCGTCCCTAGGGAATCGGAATCGTATGCTATCAGGTAACTTTGTTTCTTTCGTCATCTTAATTTACATCATGTTTTGTAAATAGAAAGAATTAGAATAAAATTAGTTTTTTTTTTAAAGAAACGGTAGAATTAAGATAGTTAACACTCGATGTTAAACATTCATTTTTGATAATGGGAAATAAACTTATTATTATCTTGAAGTTT
The DNA here is from genome assembly GCF_043381705.1 of Parasteatoda tepidariorum. Taxonomy (NCBI): domain Eukaryota; kingdom Metazoa; phylum Arthropoda; class Arachnida; order Araneae; family Theridiidae; genus Parasteatoda; species Parasteatoda tepidariorum. Next base: position 29,226,026 of record NC_092211.1, on the reverse strand, counting down.
TATACTGTTTTGAGGAATATAAACACATTTCAATTGTTAAAGAACTAATGAAACTAATTCAACTAACGATTCTACTAACGATGACGAAACTAACGATTCAACTGATCTAATAAATTTTTCCAAGTATAAAATTATACATTTTATTACATGTGCTTAAATCTAACTAAAGTTTCACTAAAAAATACTAGTTAACTAATTTATTTCGTAAGGAAAATCAGCTAAAATCTTAGTCACTATTAAAAACTCTAAATTCTGCTAAAATAGTTAAAAGCTTTAACATTAGAGATTAGGACTTAAATTGATATTCCATTAGATATAAATTAGCTTCCTGTTAGCTTATATTAAGTTACATCCGAATTAATAAGTAAGAGATCATAATGTTTTATTGAGTATATGTAATTATTATTGCTGCATTTAGCTCATTTGATTTTAGTACAATTTCCTTTCAAGATAAATTTTTATACTCTAGCACTTTCACTGTCGCAAAACGTAACTGAACTATTATTAGCTCTAAATTTATTAAAACCTACGAAAAACAATAGTTACGTGAGCTCCTCTTTGAAGTTAATTTCAAAATTTGATAGCAAAATGTATTCTTGCTATATTCAATTGTGCTTAATGAAAACTTTTAAACTTAAATTTTTTATAAATCGTAACAAAAGGAATTAGAAACATTATTTTTATACATGAGAAAACAGTAATTGTATTTCGATAAAGAAATTTATTTTTTGTTCAAGATTACTTTCTGAAAATAGTTGTAAACCCAGGATTAAAAAGCAGGTGTTTAATTTATATAAGAGAAAAATTCATTCATCACTTCATTTTTCTAAAAAAACGAAATATAAAGGATCAATTCTCTTCGTAGCTGTAGTATATTCCTTTAATATTAATTTCCACCCAGATGATAAACCCATCCACCCCATTAAGCATGATTACACCCATCATACATAAGTTATTGTATTTTAATATAAAGAGTCTCTTAAAATAAAATAAAAATTTGTAAGTTATAGACATTCACTTCAAAAGTAGAATAAAAGTTAAGAGTTTCTTCAGCCTGGAAGAAATCAAAATATGCAATGGTAAATGCAAGCCGAATACCCTTCGTCAAGCATGTGAAAATATTAGATAATTTCGCTAGCAATAGCTACTGATTATTGTAACGTAACTACCACTACGATTATGAAACATAAATTCACTAGTATATAAGACGTGTTAAATTACCTGAATATGTATTATAATTTTTATCTCATTTTTAGAAACTAGAAACATATTATAAGCACTAATTGTAATTCTAAATATTTGTAACTAATTGATAATATTTGTAACGTATTGCAAATATTTGTAACTAAAACGTAAAATAATTAAAATAAAAGAATGATTATATTCTCCAACGAGTTAACAAAATAGAGATAATCAATTTTAAGTTAGGGAAATTCAATAAAGATTTGATTATAAATCTTCCAATAAGTTTGCTTTAAAAGATTATAAAAGTCAAATATAGAGAGTCAAACGAAACAAATCCTCAACAGGTCACAAGAAATTTTGTTGGGAGTCGTGGCAACAATTTCCATTTTAAACAATCGCTGTTAGGATTATATTTTGTAAAATTATGCTTGTGAGAAATGTACTTCATTTATTTTTTATGGGTATCATTATTACTCGTGATTACACTTCATAATTTTAAAGACATTTTTTAAGTAAATAAATATAACAAATTATTAAAAAATTAGTTCTAAAATAGGCTACTAAAGTTCATAAAGTAATTTACAACTTCTCTATAAACTTAGTTTGCATCAGATCTTTCCTTCAATTAAAGTTATGATTTTTTTATCATATTAATAACTAACAATTTATTTTTAGTTCTTAATTATTTATGTTAGTTCTTTCGTTCCCTTTTCCTTAAAATTGAGTCAGAATCACCTTTCTGAAAATACGTTACTATTTCTTTAATGCAATTAATAATATTCGAATTATTAATCCTTTGCAAATAATTTATAACTATCTCTTTTCCTAAATGTGTCTGTTACAACATCAAATAATTATAACAACTGCTATTATTTGGTCACAATCCACAATTTGAGCCTCTTGCATGAAAAATAATAATAATACATATTCCCTCTCTCTCTCTCTCTCTATCTATCTATCCATCTATCTATCTATCTTTAAAGTCACAACGATACAACATCTGACTACATCAGAGGCAAAAAAATATATGTTCCATCGATTTGTATGGTGATTTTGCATGGTTATATGACTGATTTTGTATGCTGATAAGAGTAACGAATTAACCACTTTGCTCAGTCTTTCATATATGATATTAAACTATAGCTATGCATTTTTCAGAATTATTATTTTTACAGAAATGTTACATGTCTTCTAATCTTAAATCCTTTATTGAAGTAGCTGAAGCTGTTTTTCCTTTGTTTGTGTTCTTTTCATTATATATTCTAGCCCAAAAAATCGAATTTCTATCCTTTAGACAGTTCGAATAGTTTATAGACATACGCGTTTTTGAACAAATATAATTTCAGTTGCAAAAATTTCACCATATCTTAAAAATAATTTTTATTTACTTATCTTAGACAAGTAATACAAGATAAAAATGCTTGTTATAGATGCTTGCATTACGAAAAGTTCATTAACGTCTTCCTAATCTTTTCAAACCCAAAGCTAATTAGTCTGAAGTAGTCGTTCTTTCTTATAATTCTTCATTGTTATAGTTAGTTCTAACGAAGTTCTATGTTTTCTTACAAATGATGAAAAATGCATCCTTATTATACCTAAAACTGAATCCATGGTTATTTTTAAAAAGGAAAACTTAGACAAAACTATAATTTTTAAAATCAAAGTTGAAGATTTTATTCTAAAAACTAAAAATGACTAATACATAACTTGGCTTTCAAATTATGCTCAAATTTTGAATGTTCAGAGTCTATCACCGTAATAAGTTAATAGACTCGAAAATTTATTTTTAAATTTTGTTCACATTTTTTATGTTTCGAATCTTTGATCTAAATTAGAAATAGTTTATGATTGAAAATTAATTTTTAGAATATGTAAGTATTTTTACTTAAACTAATAAATTTCTTATGACTGAAAATTTACTTTTAAAATATGTTTAAATCATGCATGTTTAAACTCTTTAATCTATATTAGCAAATAATTTATGGGACAAAATAAATTTATATTTATGTATATTTTTATAAGTTTTACATAAAAACTAAGAATTATATCTTGATTGCTACAGAGATTTCTTATACGGATAAAAGAATTTAATTTATAGTTTTAAGCCTATTATCATGCAAAGTTTATGTAAAGATTCTGAAAAAATATAATTTACCAGCTTTATAATTTTAAAACTATTTACAAAAAGTTTAAAATTTACAAATTAAGCAAAATGAACTAACGCACATAACTTAAAATTCAAATGCACTATTCCTTTTAACTTGACACTTTTAATTGCTAAACACTTACATGGTTCAATATTTGAACAGTTTCATAGGGTTTAATTGCTGAGAAGTTAATTGTAATTGAAATATAAAACTGGTAATTGATAATTGTTTGATAATTATTCGAATACGATTAGAAGTAAAACAAAGTAGTCAATATATAATAATTAGTATAATATAATTAATATCAAAGACAATTTTTTGAAAAAATTCGGTAATGAATTAATTAATTGAAAAATGCTAAGAGATTGAAAATTTAAACACTTACATGATTTAACAATTTCATAGGGTTCAATTGCTAAGCAATTAATTGTAAATAAAACTGTTTGCGTAATAAACTTTTATAATGTTTTAAAATCACAAACTATAAAATCTACGATTCAAATACAAAGAAAGTATCAGAACAGGATTGCGTAAAGTTAAAGAAGTTTGCTAATTATCTGAATACGTAAAAAAAAGCAGTTGATATTTAATATTTAGATAATATCAAAGACAATTCCTTGAAAAAATTCGGTCATCAATTACTTAGTTAGAAAATGTTTAGAGCTTATTTGATTTTTTATGTTTATGCGTTTGCAATTTTTGCAAATAAGGGAAATTGCGCCTATAATTTTTCAATAAAATGAACTGAAGCTTTAAGGATTTTTTGTTATTCAAATCTAGTACCCGACTTATAATAACTGAATAATTAATATTAAAATTCCATTATTAATATTAAATCATTAGTTACTGTTAAAAAACCGGGAATACAGAACTATACAGTTTTGTAACCATTTACAACTAGTAGTACTAGCAAAATAAAAATAAAACTTAAACGAGAGTTAGAGCTTCGTGGGGGCTGCGCCATTTATGCGTGGATTATAGTTTTGTATTCCTATAGTCTATAGCAGTGGTTAATAGCTGGCAGCCCGCGGGCCACATCAGGCCCACGAAGCCTTTTTTCTGTGCCCCTCGAAATAAATTATATTAGTTGTCATTTTTTTGCGGGCAATTTTCGTAGAAATCTTTATGGGTTTAAAATACTTTTCTTTCGTTAAAAAAAAACTAATTTCTTCGTTGCACATTAATTGTTTAATTCATAAGTGCACATAAAAGTTATTTACAGAATTATAAGCCAGAATTTTTTAATATGCAAGAAAATATTCTTTTAAATCTACTTCTTATTTTAATTTGTAATTCAATACTTTTGCTTTGTACAATTTGATAAAAATATGACAGTAATATTAAATGTTCCTTTAAGCATAAAAGAGTCCTATATAAAATTTTGATAAAGTTGTGGCCAGCCATTTGACTGGTGTTTTTAATTGAGCCCCCCCCCCCCTCATGTAAGTTGGAAACCCCTGGTCTGGAGTCACCAATTAAAGAGTGCAGGACACTAGAAACTTTTCATGTATTAAAGGAATGAAAAAATTATTGTGGTGTTAATGCTGGGATTCAAATTCCTGTTCTGCTGGTCAAGATATTGACCGAGTAGATTTTTCAGCTACATCATGTGCCCAGCTTCACGGAACAAAATAGCTTCATAAGTTATTGCGGATAGAATTCCGGTTGTTAAACCGTATTAGGTAAAAACAGTCAATAGACATTTTTTTTTAATATTTAACAGTTTTAATATTATCCAATTTATGGTTATTTAAATGTTTATGTTGAATATGCTAAAATAATAATGAAACAAATTGCTATTTAACCCTTTTTACCGAAAAATTTCTAACATTATAGCCACTTTCAAAGCATCTTGATAACTTAGTGAACTGTCAGTATCCTCTACTCTTCTAAATTTCAAATATTATTGCATCGGCCTTCTTATTTCATTTTTATAACAGTCGTTGAACAGCCGATCAAATGTTGGATTTACGACTACTAATGTTTAACTCCGTAGCCTTGTAATTTTGCACCAATACAGAAGACAAGGAAGCTACTGGATCAGTACCCCCAGAAAACTTTGTTAACCCTTTTTACCGAAAAATTTCGAACATTATAGTCACTTTCGAAGCATCTTGATAACTTTGTGACTGTCAGATTTCTCTTCTAAATTTCATATTTAGTTATTTTGGTTATTAAATTTTCTATCAACTTTGAGCGTATAATTACAACATAAAAAGGTTTACCAATCTATATTACGTTGCATGAAGTGTCATTTTTATTTTTTAACTCAAAAAAGTAATAATTTATCAATTAAGAGTTGAGTCCTAGCAGTTATCAGCATATATCATTTTCGAATTTCCAGTCTTGTTTACTAATGAACCCTAGATAAATCGTTAAGTTAGTATTGATCTGAAAGTTAGTTAACGATGCAGATGACGCTATCAACAACAGGATTGGTGACTGATACTTACACCTTAAATCACTTTGATTGATGTGACAACATGAAGATAAATCACAGATTGATAAGAATTTATTGCCAGTATATAAGAGAGATTTAAACGTTCCGAGAATCATGATTGTTTAGCTTTTAATGAATGTTTTGTATAATAGTTGAAACAATTAGTTCGAAAAAAAAATTTTATAATGAAAATCCTAAGATATCATTTATTGATTCAGAAAAGGATTTATACTTGTTTATTTATATAATTTATTCTTGCACCGTTATATCAAGGAATTGGTAAACTATAATTATAAAACTATAATTGTATGTGCTTTAATTGTATGAACTAGACATAAGACATTTGTACTGCGTTTTATTCAGAGTACAATCTTTTTATCACAAATATTTTTGTCTCAAATATATATCATACATATTATAGTATGACTTACTTCAACAAAATGGGTATAGACTATGACAAAATCTTATAAAATGTATATGCTTAAAGTATTACTAATATAAAAAAATTCAGAAAAAGGCGCATTAACAATTTCAAAAGATTTTTAATTCATTTATAAATAGTTTTCGTATCCATTCTACCTGAATAAATCTAATACTTTTGGTAATAGTTTAGTTTTAATTCTATAAAAAAATATTATATCCTATATAAATTATATTCTGTAATATATTCTATATTCTATAATACATTCTATAATATGTTTTATATTCTATAATATATTCTATATTCCATAATGCATTCTATAATATGTTTTATATTCTAAAAATATTTTCTATATTCTATTATATATTATGTTAAATTATGTTCTATAAAAAAATTTACTCCATAAAAAATGTCATTTTCTTCAATAAAAAAATAACTGCATCATTTTTTTGTCAAAAATTCATTACTATAATTTTTTTTTATTTTAATCTTCAAGGATAATTTATAATGATTAAAAAATTTTATTGTCTTTGAAAAGTCCTTTTTAAATTTAATTATTTATAAGGGTGCAGTAGAATATTGCAGTGTTGCCATTTTGCTTCTCTTGTAGTGAAGATAATTCCAGTTGAACTTTTCTATGGTATCATTAAAGTGCAACATAAAACAGTTCCTTAATAATCTGCATATTTTTCCTTCAAATAATGAAAATAAAATTCATTGTAATCAAAAAAGAACTCAAAAAGCTTTTTACCGAATTTATTTTAAGAGCTACCCTATTTAATTAATTTGCAGGGTAACTAGCACAGAGTAATACTACAAATAATAACATGTTACAACAAAAATTTAAATCGGTTGAAAATATTAATAAATATATGCACTTCTATTAACCCTGTGTTGCAGATGGGACACCGTTGTCCAGTTGATATATTTTTAACACTCTAGTAACAATTATAAAGCTAAGTCTAATAGTAACTGAAAAAAGTTTATTAGATTGTGGGAATTGTACTTGCACTGAAATATCTAATCCAAAAAATTGCCTTCTTTTTTTTCATTCTTGTAAAAGAATTTATTAATTATTGATTTTTTAATAAGAAAATTCATTGATGAGTAACTGTTTCTCTTAGCTATAAATAACTGCAAATAAGTGCAAGTTGGAAAAATCATTGTTTGGAAATGAGCTGTGATGGAAGATTTTACCTTTAACGCAGAAAAAGACACCAATACTCCTTGATGTACTTCATAACCATTCATAACCAAATTATTTCAATGATAAATATAATATTTTCCACTTATTTTGATTTAAAATAATGCAAACGAATGAATAAAAATTTTTGTGTCAAAGAGTTAAACTCTTCAAATAAGTTATTCAATTGAAATATAGCAATGCGTTAATTAAAATGGAATTGGAAACAAAACGCGTACCTTATTTTGGAAAGTAAAAGGATTTATACTTTCAACAGACAAAACGATTTAGGAAAATTATTTGGTTGATATACTGCATTACATAAGTTAAAATCAAAAGCAGAACACATGTATAAAAGTTCAAAGAAAATTCACTTTGTATGCTTTTAATCAAAACATATTTTTTACTAGAAAAGCTGTGCAATTTTCCATTAAAGTCATGATGATCTTTCATATAAGAGGTTACTTTTCGTTCCTCATTACTTTTGGAGTAAAAGGCTAAGATTAAAAGATGCCCGTATTATTCAGAAGAGATACTTACGTTAATGAGAAATTCGAAATGTTAAGAAGTAATCAGGCTGTTGCAACATTTCCACCAAGAATGGAACTGCGGTGATGTTGAATTACGAACACGTTTTCGGGGAAAATTATTCTCCACAGCTCTTCATATTTTCAAAGTTTTCTTAAGTATTTAAAAGTGAAAGTACTTCTTTTCTAAAGAAAACTGTTTACGTTTATTCATTTAATAACGAGGCCTTAAGAGATGCTGTTAGGAATATCTTTGTACTAGAGCTAGTACTTTTCACAATTTAAAAATGTCTCAGAAAATTACTTCAGTTTTAATAAGAAAATTACAAATTAAATAAGATCCTGGTGCTGAAAATGTGCAGACATGGGAAAGATGCAGAAAACCGCATAATTTACAGTTGTCCGTATAATTGCTGACAATCAGAATACTTATAAAATAATATACTGTTGTAAATAATAACTGTAAATGAACTAATACTGTAAATAAGCTTTTATGTACTGCTTATTTTTTACGTAACTTTACCAGATTTTTTAATTCTGAAAATCCTTTTATAAACTAATCTCTGACGTGTCTGAAAAGGGGGGCCCAAGCTTTGCAAACCAAAATTAAACTTCATGAAAGATGCAATGCAGAACAAATGGCTACATTAAATATAATCATCATTAAATATGACAAATGTTTATTTAAGAATATTCCACAAAATGAATGATATGACTATAAAGCTCGAGTAGGATGGAATATGTTAAGGGAAGTGCTAAAGAATGTGTTGAATAATATGCTAAAGAAGGTGTTAAAGAATATGTTAAAGAACGTTCTAACCTGAGCTTATTCAAATTCTGGAATTCAGAGGTACGCTGTAAAATAATTCCGGATCAAATTACGATAAATAGTACCGGCATTTTGGGGGCCAAAATTTTTTTCTCTAAAATTCATTTTCGGTGTTTGAAATTTTGCGGAACAGGGAATCTGATATACTATAATTTTTACAATAGTATGAATCACAATAACTAAATAAATATTACAGTACTCTATAAATAAATATTATTGTTGTACACAATCTTAGCATGCAAATTCTTAGGTCATATTTTAACATAATTTTAAAAATATTTCCTCATATTCGATGAAGTTTTGAATATAGATGTAATGCAACGTAGTAAAAATCTTCCTTCTAATAATTTAAAAATTGCAGTTAAAACAAGACAGAAAAAGAAATGTGGGTAACGGCTTTATCGTTTCTTAGATCGTATGCGCATTCCTAGAATTCATATTCTTTGGTTGTATTGAAACATAATTTTAAAATTTTAAAAACATTTCCCTATAATTTGAATGACACTCCTGATGATGAATATCAAATTAAAAGTGGAAAGGCGGTCAAACTCTAAATGAAAGATTACATTATTCTAGTTTTAACTTATAAATTTATGGGATGAAATAAAAATATAAAAATGTGTTATCGGTAACGCTTTTATAGGATATATTTCTCAGGTTCTTACTTCGTATAGTTTCAAAAATTCTATTTTTTTTAGTAGTTTCTAATTTTTCTTAAATTATACATTATATAATACTTAAATATGAATATTATTAAATTAAATAATATTCATCTCAGTGATAATGCAGATAGTTTCATGCTTTTGTCAAGAAAATTTTCAAGCTGACTGCAAACCTTCATTTAATATATATGATATTATTACCTCCTTTTTCATAAATTATAAGTAATATAAATACAGCATACTATAAAAAAAAGTTCAGATCAAATTGCAGTATAAAGCACCGGCACTTATGAAGCATCATTCATTAAATCCATTTTATAGTAAAAACCATAAAATTCAAATTTACTGCAAAATATCATGCTATAATATCTGAATTTTCTATTATAACATGTTCCACTAAAGAAAAAAAGATTCTACGATAAAAAGAAATCACCGGCACCCTTGGCACTTTATAACCATAATTTGATCCGGAATTTTCTGCAGCTCAGAGTGAAATCTTAATTGTCAATTTTAATGCATAAAGCTTTATTTTGTATAAACTAAATATTGCAACATCTAACATAAACTATTAATTAAGTATAACTAATATTTTATTTTTAAGCAAATGGAAATAAGTGGAATTGGAGTTGAAATGTAATAATTGCTGTAAAACACATTTAAACCCACTTTTTCAATTTTTTACTGCAACGAAAATTACACAGCCTTCATATTATTTCTTTAAGACAAATTTATTCTCTCAGCATAGTTTTAAAGGAATTAAATAAGTGAAAAATAATAAAAACAAAAATTCGTTTCAAAAAGAGAAATTAAGCACCTTTTTTCAAAAAAGAGAAGAAAAAGTATCATTTGGAGACGAAATAGTTGCTATTTTTAATTACTTCAACCTCGTAATTTGAAAAGAAATGCAGTACAAATTTTTCAGCAGACTATAATTTTTTGATTCGTGCTTTAAAGGCAAAAATAATATCATTTTTTAAAGAATGTGTTATTTAAGAGTTAATGATAAGTTTCAGAGATACGCAAATGAAAGAGAAATATTAGTCAGAGATACGCAAATAATAGAGAGTTAAATTCTAGTATTAATAGGTTACTTTAATTTGTATTTAAAACATTGATTGCTATGATGTTTTTCTTTTTCTTAATTAGCTAATTAATCTTTCGGAAGCAAAGTTGTCCAAATGATTCCAACTACTACAACCTCTGCCTATTTTTTAAAAACTTCTAATACGTCAGCCTTTTTTAAAAACGTCACATGAAAAAAAAGATAACGGGAAGATTTTTATAAAATAACTTTTCAGCACAAAATATATTCGTGAAATGTCGCATAATGTAATCGAAAAGAATGTAATGAAAAATAGCAATCAAGAAATTTCAAATAATTTTATTTCATTTTGTATGAGCTACAATCTTTTGTTGTCTAAAAATGTTCTTATTAACATTCTTCCACCTAAGTCTATAATTCAATTTATTCATGATTTTACAAATAATGAATCTTAGTTACATGGTCTCATCATTGTAATTTTTTTTGAAAATTTTCTTGTTTAGTAGTTTGAAATAGATTAGATTATTTTTCAATCTTTGTCCACTTCTGACATAAAGCATCGCTTTCTTATTACTATTTATTGTTATTATTTATTAATTCAATGTTTATCTTAATTAATTTATTATTTTATGTTTATTTAATTTATACTTTTCAAACCTAAGGCACTATCTTTTATTTATCTTTTCCATTATCGTTTTTCAATTATGTCTTGGTTACACGGCCACATCAGTGCTCTTCTTTTAAAAAGTGTTCTTTTTTTAAAAGTTTCTCAGTGTTCTTAAGTAGATATGCTTAATTTTCAATATTTGTCTACCTTTGACTGAAAGTATCTTCTTTTTTACCTTTATTTATTTAGTTAATATTTGTATACTTAATTTTATATTTTTTGTTCACATTTATTTTTTTTTATATTATTCAAACCTAATTTACTATTTTTATTTTATTTATCTCTCTCATTTTCTTTATCCTAATTATATCTATGTTGAATAATGGTAATGTAAAACCCAAATTAAAATCATCAAACTTTTTCAAATTATTTCAAAAATTTAAAAAAAAAATTTATTTTGCTTTAAAAAATTTTAGCAATTTTAATGACTAAAATTGCGTTAAAATAATAGGTTACCTTCGAAATGTACTTAAACCATGTATCCTCCAAAACGTCCCTTTTACAAATTTCTGAAAATTAATTTTATCGGTTTTAATTACAAACACTTCAATTTATCTTGTTTAACTAAAATAATTCTTTCTAGAAGATAAAGCTTTATTTTCCAGAGATCTTTAATCAGCATATTTAAGGAAAAATAATTCTTCCATTTCAACTATTATTTTAAGAATCAGAGTATATTAATACACTCTAAAAGAAAAAATATATTTCCGTCATAAAATGGTTTTAGCACCTTATGTTAACTGTGAAACAATTCTTTAATTTAAGTTCATTTTTCATTCCTAGGGTTCAGACTAGAAAAAATAGAAAGCAATCGAAAATATCGTAGTTTTAAAAGAACAATTTAAAAAATGGTTTTCTCAAGTGAGAAAAAATAATATAAAGTGTTGAGAAAACGATTGTTGAGACATTTTAAATTATCGACCCTATCTTTTTAAGTAACATGTTTCTAAATGAAGTGAACAGGTTGATTTTTAAATTCATAACCCACAAAAGAATATGTGTCACTACTGCGAATATATCTTTATGTTTCATTGATTACACGATTTTAAATAATTTTAGCAATTTTTGCCATTTACATTTTTCAACAGCCGTTTGGTGAAACCTTAGAGAAAAATTCTTTGAATTTGTGCTTTTTAAAGTTGAATTTAAAATGCATAAAATGCTTCATTATTTCGAAAATGTTTTTTAATACGAAGTTATTTATGTAAGTATAAATACTTAGAAAATGCTACTTTAACGCTACAATATTTTTAATCTCCTACAAAAAAATGCATGACTGCGTAAAATTTTCATAATTCTATTAACAAATAATATCTTCTGCGAAATAAAACATAAGATAATAATTTTAATTACTTTATCATTAAAGATTTTAAATCTTTTGATAAAAGCATTTTTTAGTATTTTATCCTAAATATTTTTAAATCTTTTAACATATCAAAGCATAAGCATTGAAAGTTTTGCTGCATCAGACTAAATAGTCCAATTAAAATAAAGTAGTAAATTTCTAAACATCTCAGAAAATAAGTTCGTAAGAAGCAAAATATATTATCTTTTTAAAAAATAATCTAAGAGCAGTTTAATGAGTAAAAGAAATTAAAATAAAAAAGTATTTCATTTTCTTCGTTTGAAGTCCTCTTTCCCATCTAAGTTATTTCTTGTATTGCAGTTAGAGCTCATTTCGAATCTTAAAGAATCCGAAGAATCTTGTTTGAGATCGCCAAACTTGACGTTAAAAGTCATTTCTGCTCGTTTAGTATCTCCATGGCGCCTAAAAAAATCCACTTCCTTGGATAGAAAGGTATTTTCGAAATGTGGAATTAAATATAGAACCCACGCATAATCTTAACCGTTTTCTATCTCCTTAACAAAGTTAGATAAAGTTCTAACGTCATGAAAAATATTTGTCTTTATTAAGAAAAAATAAAACTTTGTTTTAATTCAAATTTCCCTTAAATAAAAGGATTAAAAAAAGATATAAAAAATAGTTTTTATATATCTTGTATGTCTAAATTTAAAGAAATTAATAATAGTTACATATAAGAAGTTAATGAAAAAAGTAAAATAATCCTTTTCTCCGTTCATACTTTCTTAAAACTAACCAAAACAAACTCTTAAAGTTGAATAGCAAATTTAAGGAAATTTTTTATAATTTAATCAAATATATGCTATCCGCTTGTATCGGCAAATATCCGCTTGCTGAAGTGAAGTTTTCAAAACTACGTTGTTACAGCATTCTTTGCAATGAAATAGTTTTAAATTCGATTTGATAAGACTGCTTCTGACAAAATATAGTCAACAGATATTTCAATTGATTTAAAATAATCAAAATGAAACTGTGGTAAAATATAATTAAATTAAATAGATTACTTCAAAACATATTTTGTTTATATTTTCATTCACCTGGCATAAAAGAGCTCAAATGTCTTATTGTAACTAGGTTTATAAAGTAAGGAAGCTAACAAACAATTCTGGTCGGTTTATTAATTGACATTATTTAAAATGTCTTCATTATTTTAACCATTTTTAAAGTATGATAAAGGTATTCAGGGCTATATATGATGGTTAAAGGGCTATGTAGGGCTAGAAGGGTACTTTAATTCCTTATATGGAAATTACGTCATCGATCAGCTAGATATTATTATTATTCTGAGTAGTCAAGAACAAATTCCACGCTGAGAAAAATAGTATGGTCAATACTATCAGAAAAGGGTTAAGTTTACCGCGTTTCTGGCTCTATGGAAACACCAAAAAGCATATTAATTTTTAATGAGGCTTTTAGTTAACGAGTTTGCTAAAATTAAAACGGAAATATAGTTTTATAATATGCGACTAAATTTGGTAAATGTGACAAATTTGGTACTTTTATCAAGGTACCTAAGAGTATGGCGTAAAACGCATTTATTCAGCTAGATTCATTTCACATTTTTGTATTTTTTACTAAATTTGTGGCAATAAGATGTATAATTTTGAAATTCAGAATTTCCGGTAAACCATTACCATGTGAATGGAAAAATTACCAAATGTAACATTTTAACACTGTATATTTCGATTTTATCACACCGGAATTATGCTTTTTAATCAGAAATGTCAGTAACAAGCAATAAGGTAATTTAATACAATTTTTTCTATGTGCAGCACATAAGAGGGGTCTGATGATTAATATGCGAGATAATAAAATTTAAAATATATATATATATATTATGGAATCAATTTCATTTAAATTTGCAATATTTTTTTAAAAAAATCGTAGTCAAGCAGAATATAGAAATTTGTATACCTTAAAATTTTAAAGAGAAATTGTTTTTAGTGGATTATACATCAAATAATTATCATCTATTTTTAAACAAAGTTAAAGAATTTAAATAGAGTTGTAATTAAGCCAACTAATGTTTGTTGTATTTTAGCAATGGATTCTATTAATGTAACAAAACATTTGAAAATTAAACTCCTTAAGAGATACACATTTTTGGCGTGCTTCCATATTTAATTATATTCAAAATGCAGATGTTTTAAGTATTGTTTATTTAAATCGGACAAAAATATATTTTGCCAAAAGAAAACGTGTTTTGTCTGATTTCGTAACTTAAAATATATCCTTGACTTACTGATCTTAAGTTATTAAATGAAATTTTCACTAACTTCAATCAGATTGGTTCCCGAATACTTCTTCGTGAATACACAGTATAAAATTTTAAGTTAAGAGAAAAATGTGGAAGTTATCAACTGAAAGACTATTAAAATGTTGTTTCAAAATAAGAATTTGCAAAGAATTCTCCGATAAATATGTATGTTCTGTTCATATATTATTTTTTAAAAATGGATAATTTGAATAAAAAATTTTATATTTTTCTCATTTATTAGAGTGATAATTCTACTTTAAATAAAAATGCTCTATTAATGATTTATAAAAAATCAATTAAATTATTATTTCTTAATTCTAATGAGGAATTCAAATTCGTTGTTTTCATTGAATTTGTGTAATTTCCGCAATTAAATTATTTTGTACAGAATTATTTATATATTTATAAGTAATGTTTTATTTAAAAAAAATTGTTAAAAATAAATGTGTCAGTAAAAATTATTTTTAATCAATGAAACAACTAACTCTTAATACATTCATCATACTATTTCGTTTTTTGAAACATAATTTTGTGAATTTTAAACTAATATACAGTTTTTTCATTACTTAAAAAGCATTCAAACCTATTTGAGGAAATTTGTACTTTATGCATTTTTTGTTAGAAAAAAAAGAGTGAAATTAAGGAGGAAAAATTTGCATAAAATCAGTTTTGAAACCAAAACTTCCCGAAAACAAAAAGAATCACTTGTATAACAACGTAAAAATTAATGAAATTTAAATTAGATTCGATGTAAAAACATAAAATTTGCACGATTCTAACTTAATTAAATGGCTCGCGGGAAAGAAAGTGAATATTTCCTTTAGTTTTAATGTTACCAACATAATTAGAATTTCTTTTGGAAAATCAGTTGGAATTTTTTTAATAGTGCTTTCAAGTAATTAACTTTAAAAAAAAGACTGGTAAAATATTATTGAATAAAAATTCTCTTTAGGGGTTTGTTTTTGAATAATGAATTTAAATTTTTTTTTTTAAAAAAAGAAAGAGAGCGATATTTAAGCGGGTTAAAAGCAAAAGCAATCATAAGAATTAAAAAAGGGGGAAAGAAAGATGAACTAAAATAATACATTATGATGCTTACAAAATGTTTAAATGTTTCCAAAATTTAACTTGAATTTAATATATTATTTGATTTCTTTCATCAAGCATCGAAAAGTAAAAATTTAGAAATGCGTTAAAGAATCATTGAATTTATAGTTTTTTTTTTATTATTATCTCCAGAGAATCATTTTATTTTTTGAATTGAATATTTTTGAATTATTTCATTTAATTGCTGAGCTTCCTTGGAGAACAATTTCTTATTATACATTTTATTATTAAAAAAATTCTATTAAAATTTAATATATATCTTACTAGAGATTTGCAATTACAATTTATAGTTAGTTCTTTTTCATTATTTATAGACACGTTTTAGATTTTTTTCTAAATGATATTTCTTATTTCTCTTTTTATAAACTTGTTTAATGTAGCTTAAAATAAAACGAATCAAAGCAAAAGAAAATTATTAAGCATTTTTGAGGAGCAATATCTTATTATACATTTTATTTCTAAAAAAATAGTATGGGGGTAATTTAATTTACATCTTACTAAAGACTATGGTTACAATTTATAGTTCTTTTTTCCTTATTACCGGAATAATTTCATTTTTTTGTAAATGCATTTTATTTGTTTTCATAAACTTGTTCAATATTAACAGATTAAAATAAACCGAATCAAAACAAGAAAAAATTATTGAGCTTTCTTGCAGAACAATATCTTATTATACTTTTTCATTTCAGAAAGTAAATTGCATTATAATTTAATCTTACGAGAGCAAAATAAAAAGTGTAACAAGCGCTTTCTCATTTAATAATAATCATAAAACCTAATTAATCCTACTGCTGTAACATGTCAAAAAAACTGCAACCAAATCATATAACTACACTGAAAAAGTTATGGTCAAAATTACTAGAATATGGTTAAATTTACCATGTCATTGGCTCTCTAGGAAAACCAAAAAGCTCCGAAATTTTTACCGAAGCTCTCTGGTAATGGTTTGAGTAACTTTAGCAAAACATGGTTTTGTTACCATGCTGTTTGGAAGCAAATGTGGTAATTTTATCATGATACCTTTAAGCATGACATAAAAACCAGTTATCCGGTTGAATCTACTTTTCAGTTTTGTATTTTTACCAAATGTGTGATAATAAGAACTATAATTTTAAAAACCAGAATTTCCGGTATTTTCCAATAGGTAAACCATTACCTTATAAACGGAAAAATTTCCAAACGAATGATTTAAGTACCGTATATTTTAGTTTTTATTATATTTCATCGCTAACAAGCTGTAGATTGGTGTTAGCTTCAGGAATAATTGGTGTTAAGATTTAACTACACCCTCTGAAGTGTGTGTTAACTTGAACTAAAGTAATCATTCACACTATTTTTAGAGTTTTTCAACATTAAATTCGGATAAGTAATACACCGTAGCTCTTATACTGTACTTTAAAAAATACACAGTACTGTTATAAATTTTTAAATTTATTAATTCATTAAGATTAAAATAAGTGGTTAGAATGCTAGGATTATTGTCAATTCTATATCAGTCATAATTATCTATCAGTATCGTTTCCTTTTTTGTTTACAGTAATGTAAAGCACTCGTGTTGTAAAATATTAATTAAAATCCACTAAAAAGTTAGAGTTAGTCGTTAGTTGTAATTATATAAAGTTATTGTTCGAAATTATGCCAATGGCCAATTAGATTTTTAATTACTACGCAAAGCATTAATAAAGATTTTTTTAAATATAAATATAGTTTATATATTAAAAATACATTAATGATTGATATTTATTTTTGTATAATTAAATTGCATTTTTGGAGGACAATATATATTGAAAAATTTCTATACCTTAATAAAATGAAGTATATTATTTTAAATTTTCTTCATAGATATAAATAAATCCAATTTTAATGAGGCGTTGCCTCAAACAAAATATTGGTACATTTAAATTTAATAAATCTCATCGTTTTCCAGCGTATTTCCGTTTCTGGCGTCGTATTTTAGTTGCTTAAAATAAAAGCTAAATATATCATTTGCGTGGAAATGTCTTGGATATTTTAAATAGTTAAAATAGGGCATGAAAACTTACTAAGAAATGAATATTTTCGTTTATTTAAGAATGAAAAGAGAGCTATTTTTAAATATAAGAATAAATGTTACTTTATATATTGCATTTCTTAAAATAAATAATGCAGATATAATAATTTTGCTAATAAATTCATTTTTCTAGTTTAATTTAGAAGCTAATGTTGAAGCTTTACAAGCCATGAAAAAAATAAAAATCAACATTCGAATCGTCATTTCACAATCTAAAAAAAATAGTAGAATTGTTTTTATAAAAGAGAATATAATTTTTTATTCCATAATTTTGTGGAGATGAACACCTGCGTCCCATAAATAAATATATAAAAGCAAAAACGATGCGTGTTTTTCTACCAATAATTGATTTTTTCAGCGTTATTCAGTTGCGTCAAGTAAAATCAAAGAATTTTTTCCATCAAATAATCCTGGCTTTAAAAGAAATTTTAAAAAATCAATATTAATGTAGAATCAAAGAGAAGATAAATGCTTTCTTTTTGGCACATTATAATTTTTATAGAAAGCATGTTTAAGTTTAATCTCACAAAACAACGTAAACGCAACAGCGAGTTAATTTAAATCACCTGACCATCTTTTTAAGGTCGACTTTTACCAAAAATCTTTCTTTATTTTATTTTTACAATAAATAAAACTATGAACTTTACTCTTTCTAAATCCGTTTGGTTTTTACTTCTACATCAAATCAAACAGAAGTTAAGATGATTTTAAAAATCATTTATTTTAGTATTACATAGGTAATTGTGCCTTTTTCTCAAAATCAAGTTTTCATTTATTTTCCTTCATTTCAAATGCAATATCTCAAAATATTTTAATTCGAATAACTTACATTTTCGTATGAGCAGTTTCTACATATATTGTCTAAAAAATAGCTTACGAACTAATTGATTAAACAATTATACAATATTTTGCAGATAACATCAAAATAACTAAATACATTTTTTGGACTTTTTTTGCCAAATAAGTTTTAATGCTGTAATGTAATGTTGCTGTAAAATATCTAAATATTAATAATGCGTCTAATGCGTAGTCTATTCTCTTAGTTGAGTTTTAAAGTAATAATAGTGAAAAAACATTTAATTTTAACAATTTTGGGTCTAGTGTTCATCACTGGTAATAAAATTAATTTCTACTTGTCATGTTCTTACCCTAACTAAAAAGGCAATAAAATGCATAGTTACATAGACATCACCTTTGTGCTTACATTAGTGCAACATTAGTTGTACAACATTAGTACATTACATTAGTTTTTTTTTTATTATTTATCGTAGTTTAATTTCATATAAATTACAATATTTGCTAACTTCTAAATATTTAATATGTTTTCGTACTAAGCATTTCAAATGAGTAACAAAAATATTTTTAATTTAAACATTTCGTTATGGTAGTAATAAAAATTTAATTTCCTTCGCTAAGAAATTTGACTATTTTTAAATAACCATTTAACTTGTCTTTTCACAAAGCACTTTAATCTAAAGTGATTTGTGAAGCGAAAATTTAAAAATAGTAGTCTGAAGTCACACGAACTTGAGTAACAAAAATTATATAAAATTTATTGAACATAATGGAAGTAAACGTTAAAATTTAAATTAATTATTCCAGCTACGCAGCAAATTCATGACTTTAATAAACAGAAATTACATTAATGTCTATAGCTTTTTTTTCGAGATATTTAATTAAAGAATTATAGAGATAAGAGGTAAAGGTAAATTTCTATAAACCCTTTGTCAACCTGACTGAAATCTCATTATAGTAAAATAAAAGGAAAAATTTACTCAACCGAGCACTATGTTTGTATAAAAAAGAACATTTTAGCAGCTAATACTCTGCGGTTGCTTGACTCTCACGTTTTCTTTTTAATTATTCAAAACTCTCGCCATGGCGTTTTGTTTTGGCCAAGATGCAAGAAAAAAATTTCATTTTTCATTTAAAGCAGTCAGGCAAGGACAAAAGATATCTGAAATTTATCAACTCTTAATGGGACTTTCGGTTGAAGAAATATTTTGACTAAAATTATTTCCAAATAGTGAAGGAGGTTTTAATTAAGGTGAAAAAAGCTTCGCAAAAGTATGTTTTAAACGAGTATAATTGTCATGAATTAAATTTTTAGTGCTTTGAATATTAATTTAGTTTTTAGTTCATACCCTAAGTATTTACAATTTCTTTTTAAAAAAATAATAAAACAAGGTATTTTATTTACCATATTTGCTTACTCTTACACTTTTAGATTTTTACCATCTATTTGTTATGTGCTCTACAAGGTTCTTACAGATTGTACACTAAGAAAAAAAGTATAGTCAAAACTACTAGAATAAGTTAAAATTTCCCGTGTTTTTGGCTCTATGAGAACACCAAAAAGGTCGATAATTTTTATTGTACTTTGGAGTTAATTTTGGTACTTTGGAACTAATTTTAAGTACTTTGGAATTAATTTTGGTAAAATCAGCAAGAAACCATGATTTTATAATCTGCGATTTTATCACCTTAGAGCATGGAATAAAAATGTGCATGGCATTAAATTTACTCTTAAGTTTTGTAATTTTTTACTTAATGTGTGGTAATTAGAATTATACTTTTGAATTAGAATTATACTTCTGGCGAACCGTTACCACATGAACGGAAAAATTATCAAATAAATGGTTTAAATGCCGTATCTTTTGATTTTAATTACACGAATTAGGGTTTCTTTTCTAAAAATGCCATTGCCATACACTATGGTAATTCGGCAAGAATTTTGTTCACTGTGTAATATTTATTCAAAAGAGACGTTTCTTTGACGTTTGATTACCCAACGTATAATAATAATACAAAATATTTGTGTGTCTGTCTGTATTTCTCATGTATAACTCAAAACTTTCTTATGCTGGAATACAGAAGTTAGGACAGTTTTGGTTTCAAATTCTAAAATAAAAAGATAAGGAATTTTTAGTTATTTAATGCATTGCATCAATNAGTTAAATTTACTCTTAAGGTTTGTAATTTTTTACTAAATTTGTGATAATAAGAACTATACTTTTGAAAATCAGAATTTCTGCCAAAACGTTACCACATGAACGGGAAAATTATGAAATAAAGGGTTTAAATGCCGTATCTTTTGATTTTAATTACACGAATTAGGGTTTCTTTTCTAAAAATGCCATTGCCATACACTATGGTAATTCGGCAAGAATTTTGTTCACTGTGTAATATTTATTCAAAAGAGACGTTTCTTTGACGTTTGATTACCCAACGTATAATAATAATACAAAATATTTGTGTGTCTGTCTGTATTTCTCATGTATAACTCAAAACTTTCTTATGCTGGAATACAGAAGTTAGGACAGTTTTGGTTTCAAATTCTAAAATAAAAAGATAAGGAATTTTTAGTTATTTAATGCATTGCATCAATGATGCTTGTTAGCAAGCATATCTGCCCATTTCAAAAATAAGCTTCGTTGGGAAATTATCGCAAACTGTTTAATTTTGCATTGATATTTTTTGTTTCTGAAGAACAAGTATGGCACGTGTAGGTGACGTCATTGTTATATTTTAAAAACTGCTTGAATGTATTTTGTTTATAGTTACGTTTTTGAAAAGATTTTCTTTAAATTTAAGTAACCAGAGAGTAACAGAAATTTTAAAAAAGTTATATAAAGAGTGAATTTAACGGGTAAATTGCTTGGTCGTCTAAAACTTAACAATCATTTGCCGGTCCTGATTAATAGCATGTTTTTGGTCCCAAATTTTTTAATCTTTTGACATTATCTTTTAGTAATTGAAGCATAGTTCATCTTTTAATATGCATAATTATAGTTGAATTAACTTTAAGCTTAGTTAAAATTTTAATAGTAATATTATTTTTATCTTATGATTCGGACTTCTAAAAATGTGTTTTGCATTATGTAACAATGCAAAGTCACCAAGAAAGGCAAAAACTAGGTAAATTATTCGGAGTTTTTTAACTGTTATGCAATCTTCAGTTTTGTGCAATGTTTAACTATTTGATTACTTTCATATTTGCCCTTTGATTACTTTTATTAGCAGGTAATTAACTAATGCTGTTCTTTGATTATTTTTTATCTTGTACGAAGAGGTGGTAATCAAAACGTAATATACAAACTTTGCACTATTCATAATATACAGTTTTTTCTATTTCGTCAAACACTTTCTAGTAATCTTCTTCCGATAAATCCCTTGTTTTACGCTTTCAATTTTTCTTTTCTTTTAACTAACACCTTCCGTACATTCTGGTTTACTTTTACTGTTCTATTAATAGAAAGACAACAGGTTTAACAGTTAGGGCTTCTTACAATAAAAATCTTACATCCTTATGAATGAAGAAGTGTGAATATTTAGTGACGTCTTATTTTTACGATTACTGCTTCTACGAAGAATTCTCACTAAATTAGAAAATTTTTTACTATTTTATTTTATAAGTAACGTGAAATTTTAGTTGCCTAATTTCCTTTAACTATAATGTTTCATTTCATATTTCTTAAGAAAAAAAATATCTAACAGTAAGTAGATTAAGTAAGTAGATTAAGTAAGTATTATGTTTTTTTCTGGTTTGTCTACAAATATTTTTGACATTATATTTTATATTTTTGCATGTTGTTGATTTTAATCCCGAAGATTTTATTTCTTTACAAAATATGCACTTATTATAAGCCAATGAACTAATTTCAAAACCTCAAAGCTCTTCCAAGAATTTTCATGAGTGACAGTATTTTTATGATACAAATATTAATAACATTCTATAAATGAAAGTATACTATTAGCATACTAAACATAAAGTATATTATAAAGTATAAAGTATACTGAACATTAACAAAGTTTGGTATACTTTTAAACAAATCCGGATTAAATTACGGTATAAAATACCGGCTCTTTGGATGCATTATCCGTAAAATCTATTTTACAGTATATTTCATTTTTACCGTAAAATATTAATGTGTATCTTTTATAGTAATTTTTGTTAATTTTTATTATTTTTTATTTAATTTTTATTTATTTAATTCAGTAATTTTACTATAATTATTACTGTAAAAANTTAACAAAAATTACTATAAAAGATACAAATTAATATTTTACGGTAAAAATGAATTACACAGTAAAATAGATTTTACGGATAATGCACCCAAAGAGCCTGTATTTTACACCGTAATTTGATCCGGATTTTCTTTAAAGTATACTAAACTTTGCTAATGTTTAGTTTTCACTATACCATTTTAAAGTATACTTTCATTGATAGAATGTTTGTAATATTTGTATCATAAAAATACTGTCACCCTGATTGGATTGATTTTCCTGAAGTATCCTATCCCAGTTACGTTCTATAGGGTTGAGGTCTGGAAATCCGAATGGCCAATCCATCCGGTGAATATGTTAAGTTTTTAAAACAAGTCGTCTACCAGATGAGTTTCATTTAATTATTTGCTATTGTCCATTAAAATGGTATCAGGATGAATTACACACTTTAAAAACTTAACTTAAAGACTCCAAACATCATCCCTACATTCAAAAATTTAAAAAAAACTTTACAACATACGAAGTGAAGCTTGATATTCCTAATATCGATATTTATCAATTAGAATATTTGTGCAACAAAACGACATTATTGGAATCGGTAAAATCTAATTCTCGATTTCCCATGAAAAAGGTTTCTTCGAAACTTTTTACGATGCTTCATGTATAGTTTGCTTAGTAAAGAAATAATAACTTTTAAAAAAATTTCATTTTCAAACATAAATTACGTGTATTGAGATTAACGTAAAGGTCGTTATAAGTGTAAGAGGTATTTTTAATATTTCAGTGGGAAAATATTAAGAGCTATTTTTAGTGATGAATACAAGCTATGACGTAAATCTGCAAGTGCTTCGAAATTTATGTATATTTAAAAATAATAGTAAATCCCTCTAAAGTACAAAGTAGTTTTAAACTATTATAAAACAACACTTTATTTCTTATGCTCAATATACACATGAAGTGCTCTTTTGCAAAGAATCCTTATTTTGTTTGTTTTTTAAAGTATTCTGAGAAGCACAGATATAGTAAATATTTTTTAGACGTAATAAAACTATTCAGACGTGATAGTCGTATTTCTTCAAACAGAATTTTCGGGTACTAGACTCTATACATTAAACAAAATATTTTATCTAAGCCTTTTTTGAAAAATTAATACTCTACTAAAATAATATTCTTCACTTCTTAGATAATATTAGGGGGACTGGCAAGTAATGTCGTTTCATTACATTTGACATTTGTTATCATGATTTTATTTTTAATCAATAATGTATTCACCCTCGTTAGCGACAATATTTCAATGCCGGATCGAAAATGAATCAACAAAAAAAAGTGGTTTTTAAGACTATCGAACATTTAATGCACCGAAACGACATTACTTTCCAGTCCCCCTAATACAATAGCTCTTAGGCACTTCTTTTCCACAATTTACAAAAAATTTAAAATCCATCATTTAACCGTTTTTTTTTATTTCTGATAAGCACATTTGAAAATATTTATAAACAGACTTATAATATATTATTTTTCTTTTATAGACATAATGTTGTCAAATGTTAAAAGATCGAAGTTGTTCCGATATTACAAAAATCATATCAGTGCTATTTTCGTATTGAAAAAGGGGAATATGCTTTTGTTCGCTTATAATTTTGAGAATATAATTTTGAGCTGTTGAGTAGAATTTTCATTGTTACGTACATTATTTTCAAATCGTTAATAGTTTTAAGAATGTTTCTTGGGTTCAATATTTAATTCTACGTACTTTTGAAAAGTATTACCCACGCATTTTGCTTGCTGATTTGAGAAGATTTGCTTCTGAGATTCATTATTCTTCTCAAAATATTGCATGTGCATTTCGCTAATAGTATTAAATATATTTGTTGTTAAGTTTAAAATGCATTGTAACGCACTTTTTCGAAATATTCTCCATGCATCTCGTTTAATTTTTTTAGTATATTTTCTGTTGAGTTTGAAATTTATTGCTACGAACGTTCCCAAATTATTCCCCTTACATTTGAAGCAAATTCCCATAAAATTTGAGGTGA
Organism: Parasteatoda tepidariorum; assembly: GCF_043381705.1. Classification (NCBI taxonomy): domain Eukaryota; kingdom Metazoa; phylum Arthropoda; class Arachnida; order Araneae; family Theridiidae; genus Parasteatoda; species Parasteatoda tepidariorum. The sequence goes on along the minus strand of NC_092211.1, from coordinate 29,201,103 downwards.
ATGTATCTTACACAAATGATTCAATTTATATCTTAATACTGATATTTAATGAAACCCTCTCACACAATGCGAATTAGTTTGAAACGAATGTTAATTGCTGAAGTGACAAAAAATCTTATAATTGAATTCAAATGCATTAATACCCATATCAATACTAAAATTTAAATTGTAAATTTATCATGTTACTTTCTTTCAATAGAAATTCATTTATTATTCATTTATTTCTGATAATAATAAATCTAAATATAGTTAATTTAATAAATAATAAATTATTATATTAAATTAACTATATAAATTTTCTTTTTTATACAATATTAAATTTAAATTTAAGAAAAACTGCTTTTTAAATGAAATTAAATAATATATCATTCAAAGGATATATCGTTAATTCTTGGAATTATTTTTTAAAATTTTATATTTGAAGTTCCAATATTTGAATTAAACTAACTTTTATCCACAATTCTTTCAAATAATAAAATATATATATATATTTCTTAAACCAAAGCAATGTTTTTTGGCATTTGTAATTGGGAATACGTCCACTTAAGGGGTATTTATGTTTGTTTGTTGTTTTGAGAACATTTGTTGTTAAGTTCAATATCCATTGCTACGTAATTTACCGAAATATATCAGAAATACATTAAAGCAAATTTCCATGCATTTCTAGATAAACGTTTTGCATTTAAATGCCTTCATTTTTGACTTAAAAAAGACTACAATGACTTGAAGATAAAGCGGAATGATATTAAATTTATTATTTATGTTTTCATAATGCTGTTTTATGCATAGTTCTTCAGAAAAGTTCTTAGGGAAGTTCTTTAGGAAAGTAAGAGAGGCATTTTCAGTTGTCTTGGAGATATTGGATCAAAAATAAATTACAAAAAAAAGGAATTCACATGCATCTCTTTTTTCTTACGTTTGAAAATTTCTTATGTGCGAAAGCTATGGTATTCTTGATATATGCCTTTGTCATTAATTTCGGCTTGTTCGCCATAGAATTTAATTTATGATGTAATATTGCAGTTACAGATACGTTTTATAAATGTATACATATCTACACTAACATACTACGAAACATATTTTAATAACTATTTAATTGTACTGTCAATAATTAAAAGAATACTAGTTGAAGACGTAAATAAAATCCACAACCATGCCGTAAAAATGTATATGTTTGTACCTTTGATGAAAAGGAAAATATAAATTATAATGTAATCAAATCATTATTTCTGATTTCCATCTGATATGATTTTGCAACTTAATTCAGATAGTTGTTTGACTTTTTCTCTTATATATATATATATATATATATATATATATATATATACACGAGTTTACTCGAGAT
>NC_092211.1:29178113-29199567 GCF_043381705.1 Parasteatoda tepidariorum | reverse complement strand
ATATAAATATATATAAGAATTGCCTTTACCGATTTGTGATCAACTTAGGTAGGTGAACAGCATTCAAAGATTATCCATTTGCAAAGTCAATCAATTATTTACGTTTCACTACAGCTGTTACATTAAAAATTGAAATAACTTAATAGCAGTCTAGCTATTCATAATCGGATAATTAAAAGGATTTCAAACGTTGCTGTTTAAAAGCAGTAAAGAACACGATCGTGTATTTAAATTTCATTCAAATAATTTTGCTCCTTAAGGTTTTGCTTACCAAAAAATCAGCGTATAAAAATATAGCAAATATGAAATATTGAATTTATGCATCGAAAGTTTACTTTTCAAAACATAAAATTATTATCGGTGATAATAAAGATTTATTAATCATATATCATTTAATGTGCAATGATAAAAAATAAGAAGTATTTAAATAAAATTTCAGTAAATATTCCTTTTAAAAACTTAAGTTTATAAATACAAATTATAAAAAAACGTATTTTTACACTGTAAAAAATACAGTAAAATTTATGGTTTTAAATCGACAGCTGAGTTGGTAGTGATCGTTGAATTTTCGGAATAAACCGTAAGATTTTCTAGATAAATCCTTAGCTCCAAGTTTTATGTCAAACAAGTTTTTTCTGAGTAAAACTACAAAGAAAATCCGCAGTTAGGCAGATTTTTACCATAACAAAACAAGTTCTTACAACAAAAATAAATCTGTTGTGTCAACAGACTTTCACCATATGGGAACAAGTTTTCGATGCACTCGCACCAGATGTAAATATTTTATATCGGCAGAATGCGTATTGAACAGTAATCGCTGGGATTCGGACCTGGATTACTTTATAGAGAGGGGTGTGCTCTATCCTCTCGAATTCTCCACCCGGGTCGCACCGACCACAGCACTGACGTAAAATATGTTCAGTGGTAGACGGATCATGAGTTTGAGTCCCCTTGCCGTCAGACTAATTGTGGGAGATTTTCGAGGTTTTCCTCTCCATGTAACTCAAATGCGGGTTTATTCCATCAATAAAAGTCCTCCACGAAGGCAAACTTTCTCTCAATACTTGACCTTGGAGCTCCCTTGTCTTCTGGATTAGGCTCAAAATTACAAGGCAACTGCGTTGAACATTGGTAGCCTTAAACTCAAATTTGGGTCGGCTGTTTCATTAAAGTTATGAATATAAAATAAAAACATTTTGCTTAGCTTTGACTAAGTGTGAAAAAATCCCGAAAACTTGTAAATATATTGGCAAGTAGAGTGCTAATACTTTTACTCTACAATGTTTATTGTAAGCATTTATGGTAGGAAAGCAAATATAATGCAGTATAACGCTTAAAATGTTTACTAAAGCTGTTGTAAAATTTGTAATGGTGCAAAATTTAAATGCAACATAGAATAAAATTACAATCAGCCAAGGCGGATATTCGAATCAGGCAGCTTCTTTCAGCTATTCCTTTACGTTGTTGAAATAATTTTGAAGAGAGTATACGATCATAGTTGATGCGCAAAATCAAATAAAAAGAAGGCAACGATGGTTTTCTACACTTTTCTGCTTTAATTTAACGCAAACGCTGTATTGCACTTTAGAAAATATATTTTACAATAATATTTACCTCAAACGTTTCTTGATGTTTTTACAGTGTAACAGTAAATAAAAACTAAACTAGTGAAATTGATCTTCTTTAACAAACAACCATAAAAAATGTTTTGTAAGAAAAAAAGCATCAGTTGCTATAGCATTCTATCCAATGTCTATGCATTACATGTTTGGGAACAAATATAACAATATTTCCTCCCATTTGCATTTTTATTGAACAAATATAAATTTTATACCAGTCACGTATACAATGAAGGTTATATGTTTTGTAAAACATGTAAAGATCCTTACGAAAATGTTTGTTTTTCAAGGATGCTATTTGTAGTGAACTCCCACAAAATATTTTTCTCTAAAATTTGGGATGAGCATTGTAACTATCTGGGGGAAGTCCAAAATTGTTAATGCCGTTCTATAAAACTACAATAACCATTTTAACTTATTTTGGGGTAATAGTCAATTGTATAAACTTTATTAAATAGATTTTTTTTTTGAATTTACATTTTAGTCAAATAAATATTTATTAAATTTGCTACATAATGTATGTGACTTAAAGCCCAAAATAACAAAATGTATACGTTCTTTAAACATAAAATACGTTGAAAGATAAAAAAGAAATTACGATGAAACAGCAATGTATTAAATCGAATCAATTCTACTAATAAAAAGTTTTAGTTCTAATAATATAATTTTACGTAAGTTTTTGCTTAAATACTTCAGTTTTCAACAAATTTAATTACCAAAAAGAATAAAAAAAAGCTTGTACACGAAAAAAAATTTTGATATGTTTTTATTTTTTTCGTAATTATGTTTCTCAATTCCACAATAAACAAAATTTACATTCGTTTCAAATTGGTCAAGATTTTTTAATGAATTAAATGCAACAATCATTAATACCGTACAAGATAAAAACAAATTGTCATGAATTGTTCTCGTGATATTATCATTCGTGATTCGACATTTATCTTTGTCGATTGGGATAGTTTTATCATTCTTATCAGCATTAATCATCGTGTTAACGTTACCGTTATCCTCACGACATTATCGTATCCCATATTTATCGTTGAAGATAATTATCGCATGTTCTATATTAATCGTAAGGCATATTATTGAATATATTCTTAAAATACTTTTAAAATTTTCTAATCGTGAAGCATAAGAAATATCGATATATCTTACTGCTCTAATGCTCAACTCCATTATTATAATTTTATATGAACGTACGTCCTTTTCATACTTTATCCTTTATATTGTTATCAGGCAAATCATATTTTTAAAAAAAATTTCATTTCTTTTTTTTAGCATTTTACTTTAATAATTTCATAAAGGTAGCTGAAATATAAACTAAATTATAGAGATTTTTCACAAACAATTACTGGCTAAAAAAATTTCTAACTCTCGGAAACCCTTCAAACTCTCAAGGAACTCAGGGTTTCATAAAACACCATTTTGCAACCGCAGCTCTAATGCTTAGCATAGTAAAAAATGTGGTCATCATATTAAACTAAATCAATAATATCAAGACAATCAATTAAGATAATATCAAGATAATAAACTAAATTAAATCAATATCAAGATCAAGCCGACCGGCTTGTGTAGGGGTCAGGGAACTAAGGAACTGACCTTGCATCAAAAAGGTTCTGAGTTCGAATCCCGGGCAAGGCTTGGATGTTCTTTCATTCTCTGTACTATATGTCCTCTCTAATGTGAGGGCAACGTTGGCCCACCTAATAAGGTGCCCTTGAAAGAGTGACAAACAAATCTGTCCTTCAGATGCCTGTATGACTTAAGTCATTCTTCAGGTGGGAATGTTAAGAATGCATAAGATATGTTATGTTTTAAGAATGCATAAGATAAATTTTCAACTCCGTAAAATTTGAATTGTTTACTCGAGTCATCTTTAGATAGAAAAAAAAACAAATTTAGATAAATGCGTGTATAAGCATTCAATTTTATTTCTAAACTTTTCCTTTGACATTGGCGCAATATAAAAGACAAACTAAAGGGGAAAAAATTTTAATTTAAATACTATTACCACCATTAACACCTTAGTGAAAGACTAGTAACAATTTATCTTTGTAACTAATCTTTTAATTATCTAAGTTAATCAATATTTTTTTAATTTGCAAGTAACTAAAAAAAAAAATTTTCACTTGTATAATTACTTTACTAGAAACTAAGGTAACTTTGTTGGCATTTTAAACTGTTTCCAAACAAATTTAATGAGCGTAAAATAAAGTAATTAAATTGTTTGTCAATTTTAATTCGCCTTGGCATTCTCAAAATTAAAGTCTTAAACAAAACTTTGTTTTAAAAGAATGAAGTATCGATTTCAATTACTGAAATAGATGCATTAAGATAATTACAACTTGTCTTATAAATATGCTTGCAGTCTACATATGGATAATGGAATTGAGTTGATAGAAGACATTTTCAGCCGTTTTGGTAGGAAAAAAAAAGAAATATGTACTCAATAAAAGTATGTGATGCGTAAGGACTTGTAAAAACAGCACCATCCCTGATGTTGACACAACTTCCATTTTGTCATTCTTAGCTTGTCTTTCAGGTTACGCCAATGGCAAAGGAAACTTTCAGAAATAAAAATGAAAGTTTGCAGATCCCAAATTGTTTGCGTGACCAAATATTTAAAGATATTTTTATGTTTTCAAAGGCTGCTTAAGAAACATTTAAAAGTTTCTTTTGTAACAACTTTATTGATATTTTAATAAGTAAACTACATTTCTTTTCATAATTTCTTTTTCATAAGATTAGAAAAAAAACATTATGAGACAATTAAATATCTAACAATTAAAGCTGACTTCTTTACAGCAAGTTATGTGGCTTACTTTATCTTGTCCTATACTTATGAAAAAAAATATATAATCAAAACTACTAGAATATGTTAAAATTTACCTTGTTTCTGGTTCTATGGGAACACCAAAAAGCTCGGTAATTTTACCAAAATGATTTAATAATGATTTTGGTAAAATTAACAATAAAGTAAGGTTTCATAATATTGACACTGAACGAGTCGCCATGGCAAGTCGGAGGTCCTGAGTTCAATCCTCTAAGATCTACCGATTTCTGGTTGATTGGTTCTAATGCCACTTGCCATACTAGCAAGCCTGCTTGGTGAAACCGAGCAGATTTAAGGCAGAGGTTACGCATCTTGTTTTTCAGTGACGCCATCTATGGCCAAGAATTCGACTTCAGCCACATCATACGTCACACCGATTTCTAACAATACTTTAGAAGTATGTAAATATGTATACAAGTAGTTTAAGATTTTATTTATTATTTATAAAATTTTCTAAAAGTTTCTAGAACATTCTTTTACGTCCTTTCCGTTTCCTGATTTCACTGCATATAATTTCATGCGTTTCAAGTGGAAATAGAATAGCAGTTACCATCTTCTGTGTATTCTAGATGTTTGCTAGTAAATCTATTCCACTTGCCAGGATAAATTCTATACTCTCTACGCGACAATATGTTATAAATGATGGTAAAATTTAGGCATTTTATCCTCATACCATAGAGCCTGGCATAAAAATCATTTATTTAGTTAAATTAATGAAATTACATCTAAGTAACTAAGAAAAATTATGTCAAGGACAAAATTTATATTATATTAATCACCAAGATATATCACTCCAGGCAACACTTTTTCTGACCATTGTAGAGAAAATTCGACAAATTCAAACATACAGATAGTGGAATTTGCGCATGTATGTAGAATGGATCAAAGCACTTTTGTGCTTTTTTAATTTAATTTGAAACTTACACAATAATACTCAAAAAGGAAAATTAAATAAAACCATAGTTAAAGCTTTTAAATATCAAATCAGATTATTCTAAATAAAAAATAAAATAAAAAATATGAAACTAAATTATTTGATTATCTAAGATTCAAAACTGAAAGAAAAATACCATTTTAAAATTCAGATAAAAACAATTTTACTTTCTTAGGAACAAAATAATTAAATATTTCTCCTCTTTTTTGATTTTAAATATATTTTCCTCTGTTAATAAGCATGTTTTCAAGGATATTGTCTTGCTAGCAATTTATCATTATTATTATTAGTAGTAGTAGTTGTAGTAGTATGGTGATGGGGCTTCTGCAAATGGTCTAAATCAAGGGTTTCCAACTTGCATGAGGCCGGGACCGCAATTAAAAACACCAGTCAAATGGCAGGCCGCAACTTTATCAAAATTTTATATAGGACTCTTTTATGTTTGAAGGAACATTAAATATTGCGTGTTAAAAAATTCTGGCTGCAATAACTTTAATGTGCACCTATCTATTAATCAATTATAGTGTAACAGATATCGAATTTTAAGATATAAAACTTAAAAGTATTTAAAACCTATATAAATTTCTACGAAAATTGTCCGCAAAAAATGACGACTAACATATTTTGGTTCGCGGGCCACAAAAAAGGCTTCGCTGACCTGATGCGGTCCACGGGACGCCAGTTGGCAACCACTGGTCTAAATAGTCATGAATGGCTGTTACTAACTCTCTAACTCTCAATAGTTATAAAAAGCATATTTATAAAAATCGTTTTCAAATCAAAGAGCAGATTCAAATCAAAGAGCGTTTTCAAATCAAAATCAAAGAGCAGACTCATCAATTACATAGTTTATATTTGCTTCAAGCTCAATGATATTCTATATCAAGTAACTTTTTGTTCAAGTTGCAATGAAATATATAAATATAAAGTAAACCATGCATATCAATTTGGCTTAACTAAAAACCCTTGTGTAGCTGACAGTTATCGTCTAATATCCATTCGCAAAAAGGCAGTATATGTAATAACAAGAGCCTGTAATTAACGTAGTACTAATCTTGTCCTTATAGGATTCCTTTCTTCTAAATACTTTTTCTATATTTCTTTTTTTGTGTTTTTTAATCATTTACTATATGAAGCAAAATATATAATCCCTTTTGTTACTAGGTAATGCCAAACAAAAGCAAAAACTCCATTATTCCACAATCGCAACAAAACAAAATCATGATATAAGATAAAATCGAATCAAAAACAAAAAAAAAGACTTATGAAATTAATAAGAAAAGACTTCCATTTTTAGACGTTGAAATGTTCTGATACACTCTGATACACAGAAATAAAATTCCGGTAAAATTAATGTATTGTATGGTAATAACATTTCTGGTAAAAAAAATCACAATTTTAGCTAAGAAAACCAAAATATACGGTGTTTAAACCGTATGGTAACGGCTTACTAGACATTCTGGTTCACAAAATTATTGTTTTTATTACTACACATTGTTTAGTAAAGAATCGGGCATTGTTTAATAAAAAATACAAAATTGAAAAGTAAACTTAATCGAACAAATTTTTTTCTGATATTTGCCAGGGTATCATGATAAAATTACAAATTTTGCCACATTTATTTCCAAACATTATAGTAATAAAACCATATTTTGCTGTTAATTTTACCGAAATCATTACCAAAACGCTTCTGTAAAAACTACTGAGTTTTTTGGTGCTTCTATAAAACCAGAAACACGATAAATTTTACCACATCCAAGTAGTTCTTAACATACTTTTTTTCATTATGTTATATGTTAAATTTAACTTAAATGTTTTTACATTTTTTAAACTACGTTTTTAATTTAACTTGAAACAGAAATATAAATTTAATTTAACTTTAAAACAATAAGAAAATGGGAAATGGCTTTTTTGAGCAGACGATTTCAGAAAGAGCTAAATTGACGAAATAATTTTCTACTTGTTCAAAACAACACAGAAAAACACTTTTTGAATTACAATTTATTTTACTGTTATGCTTTAAAACAAAAGCCGTCGGAAATTGGAAAAACTCTTTTTACATATTTTTCCGTATTTAAATTAAGTTTCCACATTGAAGAGTTTTTCTGTGGTTTATTCATTGGTACCCACAGTCCCGTTTTAGGGACAGTCAAAATGCATATTAATGCCGTAAGAAATATTTTTATATATGACATTTATTTTTATGTATTCATTTTCTTTTTTATTATATCAATGCTTGTGATAAGTGATTAATGTATGTTTTATTTAGCCCAGCTTGGAAACAGTTCCTCGTCGTAATCTAGCGAAAATACGTTGAATTATTTATTTTACTAATAGAAATTATTGGAAATAGAAATTATGAGGTCTGTAAGTGTAAACTGTAAGAAAAATCGTAATTGTCTGTTAACACATAATATGGGTAACAACTAAGTCTTCAATATGAAATCACTTAGCTCCTTGGAAATGCGTACATACTGTGGCCTAGAGTAGTAGTCTATCGATATCAGTCCTAGCGTTGGCACCACAATATTCTCTCCATTCCTTTCAACACATGAAAAGTTTCCAGTCTTCTGCCCTCCGCCAATCGTGACCTGAACTATTAGAATATGAAACTCTCATTCACGCTTGAATGGCAGGACCACAGATCTGTTTCGTGCAAAAAAACAACTGATTTTTATCTTTCACGATAGATATACTGATCGGGCCACATTCCACAATTCACTTGACAAAACACAATTCAACCACAACTTAACTGTAATGTCCACTACCCATCAACAAAAAGCCTAACATAGCCTAATTCTAATGCTCAGTTAAATTTCAGTTTTATGGTCTGTAAACAAAGATAGTAGTAAATAGTTACTAAACCGTATAATTATGTATTCACGGCTTTTAACTATACTTGTTGAAATTTATTTCAAAACCGTAAAGGTAAAGATAAACGTAATTTTTATAGTTATTATGAATGCACAGGGTGAAACTTAATAGAAGTACAGACTGCAGCTAGCTATTTTACAGCAATTTTAATTCCGAAAGCGTACTTCTCCTATCTCAATGTTAGCTTTTCAAGAATCTAGAGATGCAGACTATCAGGCATTTAATAAATTTAAGTGTATTAAAGTCAATCAAGAGTCACTCGGAAATTTTTAATGAACATATTTTTTATGGATTCAGATATCCAATTCTCGGAACATAGTATCAAGCCACAATAGAAAAAATATCGAGCCGTGGTGGCTCAGGGGATAGAGCCTTCACCTTCCAATGGGGTGAACCGGGTTCGAATCCCTGCGATGACTGGTTGATTCGAATTCCACACCCGGCTTGCATTGACCACAGTGATGACGTAAAATGTCCTCAGTGGTAGGCGTATCTTGGTTTAGAGTCTTCTTGATATCAGGCTAACCGTGGAAAGCTTTCGTGGTTTTCCTCTCCATGTAACGCAAATGCGTGTTGTTATTTCCATCAAAAAGTCCCCCACGAAGGCAAATTTCTCTCAGTACTTTATCCAGGAGTTCCTTTGTCTTCTGGATTGGGTTCAAAATTACAAGACTATGGAGTTGAACATTGGTAGTCGTAAACCCAAAATAGGGTCGGCTGTTCAACGACGGTTATAAAAAAAATCTAAGTCAAAATTTAATTTTACTTTTGGCGTACTTTAAGTGCTTCACTCGGAAATTTTTGAGATACACTTAAGTTAAACTTACAAAAATTCTTCAGGTTATACTTACAAGATTTTAGAAAAAGGAAAATAAGTCTCTTCCCACATTGATCCATATTCTGTAGCCGAATTTTCCAAAGATTAAACACCTTAATTAAAACACTTGGCTGCATAACTAAAATTTTCAAATTTTGTCTGAAATAATGTTCCACAGCTACGGAATGAACATCTAAGAATTCGAATAATTACAAAAAGTGATTATGATTATAAAAATTTAAATAAACATAACTTACTATTCTTAACAATAACTTAGAAATTATAAAAACAAATGTTCTTTCGCAATTAATCAAAAACAATACATTCAAAAAACAATAATATTTAAATTCCCCTGTTTCATAGATTTATTTTCATTACTTTTAAAGAAATTCACTTCAAACTCGAAATTTCCAACTTTATTTTTCCTGCTGTAAAATGTACTTAAACTGAGCTTTTGTCAAGAAAAATAATCCAGACTTTTATTCTAAATGCGTAGAAATGTTTTAATTAATCTTCTTTAAAAATTTTATTCGTTTCGTTTCCTTTAGAACAACTTTGCTTTTTTACCCCATTTTCTTTTATTCTTTTATACAAATCTGAGTTGTTTGTAAACAAAACTGCCAGTTGAGGAATACAAATGAATTCTTTTGATAACCAGTGAAGAGCTTTTGTAATTTTTTTATTTGTATTTTCTTTTTAGCAGAAAGGCTCATTTCACAGAATTAAACGGAAATGCACTGAATGCACAATTTTTTATTTGCTATCCATTAAATTACATAAATATTAAAAGAAGTTTTGCATGATTAATATAATTAAATGTGCAAAATTTAATGCTTTTTAAATTTTATGTTAACAATAAATTTGGGTTATTATCACTTTGTACGAATATGCTTCCGTACCATAAGTATACAGATGTTCTTAAAGTACTTATAGTTTAGATATATCTATGTAAGTTTAAATAATTCTTGACAACAATTATTTATACTTACTGAGAATCCTTGTTAGAGTCAAAATTAAATTTATTTTCTAATCACTATTGAGAAAAAATATTTATAAAATATGCAGTGTTATTAATTTGAAAACTAAATTTTATTAGGGCTAATAAAATTACCTAACTTTTTTGTATGGAACAAAATAAATTTTATTATTTTATATATTATTATTTTTTATTATTTTATTTATTTTATTATTATAACAGCTCAAAAATAGATTCCATAAATGAATAATGATAATACTTTCAAAGGAATTTGACGATATAACGTTTGTAGATAAAGCAATTAGTGAAATATTATGGTTCGATATTTCTTTGTACTCACATACATTTTAAGTATACAGTGTATAGGTAGTTTTATAACTAACACAAATTGAAAAGTATTTATGATATCGAAATTATTTTTTATGTTTAGCTTAAAGCATCACAAGTACATAAATTAATAATGAAGTTACATTCTTAAATAATATTCTACTTATTCCGTTTAAAATATATGCATACATTTCTAAATAACAAAGTAAAGCAAAATATTTTAACTCATAGCTTACATTTCTGAATTGAAAATAAATTTCAAGAGACACAATTCGTTGAAGCTTTTAGAAATAATGTAATGCAAACATTCGGGAAATGTATTTTTACAAAAGTAAACATGCATCAAAGCTCTTTTTTATTTCTTAAGATCTAAATTTTCTGAAATAGTTTTCCCATATGCATACAAAACTTCAAAGACATTCAAGATTTTTTTAAGACATGCATAAATGAATTTTAAGCAATTTTTACGACAAAAAGATAAGAAAACTGTATTTTTTTTAAAAAATTTAAATATTATCTTTAAATACAAACATTAAATATTTTTAAGGTTTCAAAAGAAAAATTTTAATCAAAAGGGAGAAAAAACTATAGTTGTTTCTTCCCCCCCCCCCATGCTAATAGTTAGTCAAAAAACAACTTTACATTTGTTTTTTTCATTTTGGGAAAGTACAAAAATAAAAGAAACGTTAAGTAATTTAAATTTAAATTCATAGAGTTCCAGGATTAATCTAAATATTTAAATTAAAAATTCAATAATATACAATTTAATTCAATAATAAATGAATCTATGATGACAATTTAATTTGAGTGAATATTAGTTTAAAATTGTCATCTAGATACAAAAGAAACATTTTTATCGGAAACATAGCTTTTAGATATAATTTTCAGAACTCAATTGTCATTCAACTTTCAATTAAAAAAACATATTTTCCAAAAATTTTAATTTATAACATATAATATAATTTATAAGTCATACTATAAAATTATAATAATTAGTCGATCATACTTATAGTTTTCTTCTTCTTCTTAAGTAAGTTTATGTTCTTAATGTTTAGTGATTATGAAAAATACACACAGTTTAAATAAATTTTACAGCATTTCATAAATTTTAATAAAGTATAATTGTATTACTTTTATAAATCAACTTTTAATGTACTATTTATTTTAATTCCATTATTAGTCTAATTATGTATTGGGAGTACCAATAAGTTTCCGCCGTTTTCTATCAAACTTTAGCAGCTTCTTGTGAAAAAACGGTACACTATTTTTTATTCAAAGTATTCTCCATTACTAGACATTACTTTTCCCCCATATTTCTGGGAGCATTTGGATACCACGTCGGAAGAACTCTTCATCTTTCGAAGATGCCCACGAATCGACCCATTCCTTTGCTCCTTCAAATGATGCAAATTTCTGAATGGACATACCATGTGCCATCGACCAGATTAGTTGATAAACTGAAGGGTCAAAGTCTGGCGAATACGGTGGGTGGAGTAGGACTTCCCTTTTAAGTGTTTCCAAATAGCAAAATCAATTTTCATGCAAAATCGACAGTCAGTGCATCTTGGCTTCAGTTGGTATGGAACCCAACTTCCTTGCTTTTAGATCATTCCCAACAATTTTAAACAATATAAAATTGCTTGCTGAGTCACTTGCAATGTAAGAGCATGTTCTTCTTGCGTTTGGGACGAATTTTCTTCCAATAACTCTTTCTATTCCTTGTCTTCGTACAATTTCGGCCTTCCCCTGCATTATTTGTCTTCTACGTCAAACTTACCGTTTTAAAACTTCTGAAACCACACACGCAACTTTTCTCACTTAAAGAAGCCTCACCATTTGCTTCTCCAAGCAATGGATGCACCTCAGCTGCAGATTTCTTCAAATTAAATTTGTAAATCAAAAGTTCCCGTAATACGTAATTGTAATACGGAATCACTAATATTTTAAGGTCATGTTGTTACCAGATGAACTTACAATAAGATGTCTAACACCAGTCAATTTCGACAAAAACCTTCTGGTAGCGCCATCTTGTGACGAACTGCGGGAACTTATTTGTACACCCAATATTATCATTATTGTAATAAGTTATATTCTAAGAAGGTAAAAGAGTGAAGGGTGATATTTTATTGAATTTCAGTTAATTAACCTTAACGTTGTTGCTCGCTTTGGAGCAGGTCATTTGGCACTTGCTCTTAAAAAGGGAGCATTCTCAATGATTTTTGAAGTTAACACAGCATATACAGTATAAAAAAAAACTCCAAACCTAATTACGGTATAAAGTCCCGGCGCTTTAAGCACATCATCTGTAAAATCCATTTCACCATAAAATTTCTTACCGTAATATTTATTTAAATAGATTGACTCAGAGATTTTACGTTAATTAACACTATAGCAATTATAGATATATTTATATAACAAATTTTTTTTTGTAAAACAGATATATAACAGATTTTCTTTTGTTCCATAGCATGTTCCGGTAAAAATGGATTTTACAATCGAAAGTACCAACCCCCAGAGTGCCGGTACTCTTAACTTAATTTGATCCAGAATATTTTACAGCGTACTCAATTTACCTAGCATTAAACAAATTTCCTTTTCAATGACAAGAAATGTAAATTCCAGTTATCTTGTCTACAGATGAAAAAAATAAAACATCTGTAAGATTTTTCAATGTGATATTCAGACAGTCATGCATTATGCTTTCGCATTATTTTGAAACCGTCCAAGAAAGTAGGAAAATATTTTGTGAAAAGTAACTGTAGAAAGCATTAAGCAAGCCACGACTGTGTGGCTGAGCATCTTAATACAGATCCTTCGATTGAATGCTTCCCATAACTATAAAATCAGCTATATGAATGCTGTGTATCTTCTCATGGGATCATATATAGAGAAAGAGTCTTAGAGACATAGTGAAAATACCAAACAATATTGGAATGCCAGATAACTATATTAAAATCTCTATGATAGAGCTCAAACTATCCTCCTTATTTGTTAGTTTGCTGTTTTTCTATTTCTTTTTTCTCATTGCTCGTGGATCCCTATGTGATGTATTGGGCTGCCTTATCTGTAAGAAGCGATGTTCGTGAAATAAAACCATTCGTAGCAACAATATGATAACAAACGTATGATTGAAAAAACTGTAAATATAAATTTATCTGTTATATTTTTCAATTACATTTCATCAATATTTTTATCAACTTCCTTTCATTGAAAAGTTATATTTTATATATAGAATTCTTACTTTTAATAAAATTATTAATTTACTTCGTTAGAAACTAATTTTTATTATTAATGATTCGGATAGTATATTTTGTAAATTCAACTTATTTTATCAATTCAACTATCATTTCTCAAATGAGTACGATTTTCCATGTTTGATCAAATGGTAATATTTTGTAAACATTTGTAACAACAATATGATGACAAACGTATGATTGAAAAACTATAAATGATAAATTTATCAGTTATATTTTTCAGTTACATTTGATCAATATTTTTATCAATTTTCTTTTATTGAAAAGTTATATTTTGAATAATTTTTAGACGAACTTTTCTGCATAACATCAACCAATATCAGCCTTTGCCTGAATTTTATTCTTAATAGCATTCTTACTTTTAATTAAATTATTAATTTATTTCACTAGAAATTAATTTTCTTTAATAATAATTTAGATGAAATATTTTGCTGATTCGACTTATTTTATCAATTCAACTATCGTTTCTCAAATGAGCAATTGCCTACGAGTTTCCATGTTTGATCAAATATTTTGTGCCGTCATCAATAACATGTTTTTTTTTTAAAGCTTCAACCAATAACAAAACTTGTTTGAACTTTATTCGTCCTTCTTATATAGCATTCTTACTTTTAATAAAATTATTAATTTGCTTCACTAGAAATTTATTTTTATTATTAATAATTTAGATAATATATTTTGCTGTTTCAACTTATTTTATAAGTTCAACTATCATTTTTCAAATGTCTACGATTTTCCATGTTTGATCAAATGGTAATATTTTGTGCTATCATCAATAACATGTTTTTTAAAGCTTCAACCAATAACAAAACTTGTTTGAACTTTATTCGGCTTTCTTTTGACTCTTTAGGAAAACTAGAGTTGATTTTATCGATACTATATGTTTCCTTTTCGCCTTTTTTCTTTCCTTATTGCGTGTTCAGACTCTCGAACATTCAATTGAGACCTTTATCGATTATTCTTTGCTTTTGATGTATATATAAACTTATTATTGATTTTATACCTCTCTATCTTGATAATTGAGTTAAGAGTATATCGATCTCATGAAATATTAAACCATGTGGCATTCAGAAATATCAACATCGATTAACCCTAAAAAAATCATATTTTTTTCCTTGCATAACTTTAAATTGCACATATTATTGCATCTAGAAAAATGTATTTTATAGCTAGTAATAATCGTCTGGTTGTTATGTTTATTAAATTTTTCTTGCGTGAAGCAGAAACAGTTTGCTTTGATCAATATATTTGTTAATAATTATTGAGTTTTGGTAAATTAAATTCGTTTATTTCAGTTTTTTAGAATTCAATTAAGTAGTTGATTGAACTATTTAACTGAAAGTCAAGGTTTTGTTATAGGGCAAAATTATTGATTTTTGTTTCCGGAATGCTTGAAAAAGATGCTTTATTAAAAATAAATTCGTTTAAGGTCTGTGGAGTTAACTTTAAGCAAATGTAACCTAGTTTTATTTTGTTAAAAATTTAATTATGTATATATATTACTATAAATTAATTATTTATTAATTGTAGCGGGCACATTATTTTTCATTTCATTTTCGGATTTTTTTTTATTCTGGTTGACATATAAGTAGGATAGGGAAAGGCACATTATATGCTCATGCGTTTTCTTTTACAACTAAAAATCTTTTAACATATCTTAAAACATGGAAAAAATTACAGAACAATGAAAAAAAGGGTGAAAGAAAAATAATAATAAAAATAAAAGTAACAAGAAACCGAAAGGAAAAAAATCCGATAAAAAGGGAAAGAAATTATTAAAAATCCAGAAAATAAAGGATATAATCTTTTCATCAGCTCACACGATTATATCCGCACAAAGGAGGAGTGCTTTCTAATATTGCATCAATCTAGCCAAAGCAAAATATATCAATACAATAGTGTGAGGAGCACTCAAAAAAAGTTTTCCAAAAAAATTACAACAAATAAAATAGAACACAATAAGTAAAAATATCACTTAAAAACAGAAAATAAAATATAAATTAAAAACAGAATAAAACATGAAATGAAATCTATAAAGCTAGTAGCGAATTCAAAATATGAAAGCAAAAGTGCAAATTAAGGTAAAATCGTAAATAAAGGGGTTTTGTATTAAAGACCGTTCTTACTGCAGTACTGAAGTGCGCTTGATTTGTTAGTTACCTTGATTTGTTAGATGGGCCCGAAAATGGATGTGTGCAAGGTAATATTATTCTTGATAATTTAAAGAAGTTGACAGCTAATAATTTTAGAAAATTAGCATTTATTTAAGAAAAAAAACAAAATAGAAAAGAGAAAGAAATATGAATTTCCTGTTTTGCACATAATTTTAGTCACGGAGTTGCCCTAAATGTATTTGCACATGTTAAAAATTATATAAATTAACAAAGAAATTTTTTAGTAAATTCATTTACAATAACATACAATTAACTCAATGATTTTATATAGAATTTAATTACTTTAGATGAGTATCCATTGTTTTTTATTAAATTTTGAAAGAGGTTATCTATTTATTTTTTGGATAAATCCATATTACTACAGATTCTTTTAATTCTATTCATTTCATTAAAAGCGGTATTTAAATAGATGTTCCTAGAGACATTAGAATTCCTAGTAATTAGTTCATTTATATTAAAATTAAAATAATTTCTTTTATCGTATAGATCAACAAAGCAGATATTTTCTTCTTTTATAATACCCAAATTCAAAAAATTGAAATTAATAATATCGTCATGATTACGAAGCAAGATTAATTCCTCGGGGTAAATATTATTTAATGAAATAGTATAATCTTGAAAATTAAAGGTAATTGAATCTTCAATAAATCTAAAACTGCATTTAATATTAAGAGTATAATTTTTTTCGTAATAATGCAAAAATAAGTCAGCCAAGAGAGAGGAATAATTAGGTCCTTGTGGTATTCCATCAATTTGAAAAAAAATATCTTTTCCATTGTAAAGATAATTATTATGAAGACAAAAATTAATTAGAATTTCTCAACAATCAAAATCGCAATAAAGGTTATTTTTAAAATCATAGTAATAATTCAAATATACATCTTTTAGTTTAGAAAAGGGAATGCTATTGAAAAGATCCTGGAANAAATCAGAGATGCAATGAATCTATCTATATATATATAGTCCTTTTGAATTATTACTATGATTTCAAAAATATCCTTTATTGCGATTTTGATTGTTGAGAAATTCTAATTAATTTTTGTCTTCTTAATAATTATCTTTACAATGGAAAAGATATTTTTCTTCAAATTGATGGAATACCACAAGGATCTAATTATTCCTCTCTCTTGGCTGACTTATTTTTGCATTATTACGAAAAAAATTATACTCTTAATTAGGACTGGGCTATAAATCGATGTATCGAGACATATCGATTTAACGCATATATCGGCAAAACGATGCAGCGACTTTCATTCAAGGCGATTCATCAGAAATCTGATTTAAGCCGTCGAGTAAAAACAACGAGCGCAAAACGATAAAGCGATATAAGACACGCAAGGATATAAGGTAACGATATAGCGATATAAGACTCTTCTCTTACGTTCCGATGTCGACTCGCGCTGTGGAAGACAATGTTCGTTCCATTATGTTGAAATGGCAAGTAGAAAAATTAAAAAGTATTCGTATAAAAAATCTTACTTTTTAGTTAAAAATAAATATAGTTGAATTTAAAGAAAATCCTATACTAATTAAAAATTCAAAAAGCTTCTTTTTCACCTTATATGATTAGAACGGAGCAAAAACATTGTGCATTGTATTTTTACAATGTATTTTGAACATTGTATTTTTATTGCATTTATAATTTTTGATTTATCTAATGTTAAACGCTGACACTTGCATTAGTTTTTATTAAATATACCCTCATTTTGTTAAAAAATATTCTTAATAAATCTCTCATTTAACAGAAATTTCATAAAACTGATACGAAACAGAATATTTAACGGGATTTTTATATGAGTCATTTCCATATATCTATAAATGATGGATATGAATCATTAGCTATACAAAAATCAATTAAATATAATTTATTTTGTTAAATAATTTTAATTTGGTTCAGAGCTTTCTGAATAATTAAAAAATAAATAAATATTTTCAATCATTTTTTAGTTCTAAAAATTTACTAATTTTAAAGTATTCACTATTATATATAACCTTCAGAACGTTATTAGAAATTAAAACATCCATCATTTTTTTCATCGTTGAACTTTAATAATATGAAGTAACATGATACAAAAAAATTTCATCGTGATTTATACAAGTCGCATTGGAATTTTTAAAGCTGAATCTTCAAGAAAGTGTATTCGAAATGTTTCATTGAAAAATAAAATTTCTTTGTTAAAAATAGTAATTAATATTTTTAGCATGCATGATAGTATTCTAATATGCTTAATAGATAACTATATAGACAACATATGTATTACCTATAAGTAAGAATTAAAATTTAAACTCCTCTTCATTCAATAATTCTCAAATAAGATTTAATATTTTTCATTAATTGGAAATAATTTCGTGTGCATTTTAACTAATATTTTATTTATTATACCAAAAATAAAATTCGGAGGTTACCGTAAATTTATATAAAGCTAATTTGGAGAATGTTGTTAACTATATTCCTATATCCCTTAATGATGTCAAACAATAAAAATGAGATAGTTATAGAATAAAAAAACATTTTCTATGAATTCTAAAAAGCCTCTGAAGTAGAATAAATGGAAGCCATTATAAGGTTAAAGCAGGTACACTTTTCACATACCTCTGTGCCATAAAGTCTTTGGTATAGTCTTAACTCTCTTAGGTGCCATAAATAGGGAAAAAAATAGATAGCTGAGAGCAAGTTCAAAAGGGCTAAAAGGAAGGAAAAGCAAAAAAGAAAAAGGTAGTAGATGGCGATAAGTCGATTTTTCGCAGGCGCAAGACCTCCTTTCAGTGATCTGGACTTTTCTTTTTTGCTTTCTATCGAGCTCTTTTCTTTACTTTCACTAGTTTTATTTCTTAGGCTAAAAAGTCGAAGACTTTTTTCTTATATAATTTTTCTTGAATATGTTCTCTGGTTTTTCACAGTATTTTTTAAAAGAAATCATTAAATAAAAGGGATAAAAAATACGAATTCGTTGACAAAATTCTTGATAAAACAGACGTTTTATGGACTTTAAGAAACGAAGTTGAGAACGCTTTTCTTCTTTATATATGATATACTAGCTGAATACCATTCTTCAGTACTGGTAGAAAAAAATTGAACTTTCAATTAATCAAAACTGAGCAACACTACAAAATCATGCACAAAATTGAAGGCTATCTACCAACACTATTTATAAAGCTAGAATATTTCATGCTGTTATGTTTTTGCAAATTATTTTTGTCCTTGCTGGTGGCTTTACCTTATTAGATTAAGAAAAATATGTTTTCAGTAGATCATTCCATTAAAAAAGCGATTAACTGTGTTCAGTATTGCCTGGAATGATGTTATTGCTCAAGGCCAACTTATGAAGTTCAAATTAAGTGATCTTAACTGCTACTTATTCCTTTCAAAGCCCATTAAAGTACTTCATTCTACATTATCTTTATTAAAGCAGCTCAATAATGCAGTTTTAATAGTATATAGTAATATATATAATAACCAAGTATAGTAATTTTACCTACATAATTATATTTGGTAATGATTAAAATTGCACCAATTACCATAGTCTCTATTATTAAAATTAATCAAGCACGATTAGGGACAATAATAGCATGAAGATATTTTATTTTCCTCCTGAACAAATTAGAACTATTTCTCAATTAATTTTGCTTTACAGTACATTAAGTTTATATTTTGTTCCATTTATTACGATTCTCTATAGTGAATAAGTACAAACCAAGAGATGACTGGTCAATACGAATTCTGCACATGGCTCGCACCAACCACAGTGCTGACGTAAAAACACTATGGCAATTTTAAAAACAAAATTCCATGTAGATCTTAATGAACCCGTTTTTCGAAATTTTTTACAAGCTAAGGAAAGCTGCAGTTTCTTTTGAAAATTATTTTTTAATGATATCAAAGTTCTTTTACATTAAACAATATGTTTGATGCCCTGATGCTTTTAAAATATGAGAGGAAAATGAGTCGTGGTTTACCTGATTGGTTATTAATTAGAAATTAAAATGAATCATAATAATAAGATTTTTACAATCGTGCAACACTTTATCAATATATTACAGAAAAAAAATTACATTATGTTTACTTCTTTTACATATTGGGCAATGCTGTTCTTTTACATCTTAGAGCAATGCTGTTCCCTAACAGTTTTGAGATACTGTAAATTCATTTTCAGTCTAATTACTACTACTATTTCTCTCATTTACCGATTTCTCTCATTTACCGATTTCTCTCATGTTATTAACATATTAAATTTAACATGCTCATAGTGTTTTCCCTAAAATGGAAATTTTTTTGTGTAAAATTCTTAAACATAAGACCAATTTAAATTTTCATTTTTTAAGAATTGTTTTTTAAACTTATTATGCTAGTAGAAAGCTTCAAACATCTATTTTTTTAATGTATTATTTGAAAATTACCCTACGGATTTTTCTTAATTATATATTTGCAAGACTTTCCAATAAACTTTGTTTTAAATATCCCTTTCAAATTGTTTCAAATATTTTTTTATGATAAATCCAAAAAATTTGTTTTTTTATTTCGTTTTCTTTTTCAAGTTTTATTTTACATGTTGCTTATTTGCCAAGTTTTTTTATGTATTTTGTTGTAGCTATATTGAATATTTGTTTTTTAATTTTTAAATGTGAGCGAATGACAATAGTATTTTAATTCAATAGATCTTTAATACAGATTAAACTATTTTCAAATAACAAAACAACTTTGCTGATACTTCTTTACACTTCAAATGCTTGTCACTAAAGATTTCCAGAATTCCAAATACTTGTCACTAAAGATTTAAAAAAGTAACTGAAGTAACTATTCAATTGAGGTCTAAGCTTTCGTTAATTAGTTTTAACAAAAAAAATATATAGATAAAATTCAATAATTAGTACTACGAGAGCTTGATTCAAAGTTAAGTAAAGAAAAACATTGCATCCGTTTTTGTTCTTTTACTTTCGTGCTGATCATACTGGTTTTTAATACTTTAAAATAATCTATCTTATTTTATTGTTTTTCACTTTAATATGTATGTTACAAATTACATATGCCTGTAGTTTCTAGTTTAACTCAAATAATCCTCTTTCATGTCATGTAATCAGGTTTCCGTTAGAATGATTACGCAGCGTTTAGAGGGTTTCTAATGAATAGACTATCTTACAATTTAACCTCTAATGCCAAACGTTGTAACTTGTTTGCTAAAGTAGAAGCCATATTAAAATTATAAATGATACAGCTT
This sequence comes from Parasteatoda tepidariorum, assembly GCF_043381705.1. Lineage (NCBI taxonomy): Eukaryota > Metazoa > Arthropoda > Arachnida > Araneae > Theridiidae > Parasteatoda > Parasteatoda tepidariorum. The sequence continues at coordinate 29,178,543 of NC_092211.1, read as the reverse complement.
ATTGTGCTCTCATAAAGGTAAGCGGTTTTAATGAAAATCACAAAAACCACCCAAGAAATATCTTTTCAATAGTTATATTAGAAAAATGAATTAGTGTGATTGTAAAAATGAGTAGACTTTGATACAGATTCTTAGTAAATTACTTTAAAATGATTTGTTCATTATCGCAAAAGGTTTTGTTATTCAAATATTCTAATTATTGTTACTCCTTGAATTGTTTTCTGCTTTTCTACTTTCAATTTCAACCAATTTACAATTTGCATTGTATTTTTTTTGTTCTTTTCGAGACATGGACGCATTATAAGGAGTAATTTTTTATCTTAGGTTAATTATTCTTTATTTTGAAATGTCTCTTGTAAAGGAATGTCCTAAAGAAAACCTTTGTGTTATTGTGTTTCTATATATAATATATATATATATATATAAAATG